>NC_043704.1:87690460-87990460 GCF_006229205.1 Suricata suricatta | reverse complement strand
TTACCAGCTCAGTCCCTGGGCTGTGGGGGGTGGGGCACTCAGTCCCAGGATTTCCAAATGGGTGATGCTGGGTCCAGCTGGTTAGTAGAGCCTCACCCCTCCAGGGCCTCCCACCACTCTGCCCATGGCCACCAAGATCACCCCAAGCCCGGGGCTGTCACAGGAACTCAGCGACTGGAGGATAACAAACACCCCTCCCCCACCATGGGTCTAGGGCTCACCCTGGAGAGGTGTAGGAAGCTCTTTGGCCTAGCTGCATCTGTCATAGATTACTTCCAAAAGCCCATGTGATACAAGGAATTCCTGCTAAGTATCAATGGCAGTCTCTGTACCTCCCATGCTTGAGACCCATACTTTGTATATAATGTACCTTGATGGCAGTGGCTCAAGTTGTCAGATCCTGTAGAAGCCAGAGAGAAAGAACAGCATAATACTTATTGCCTGAATGGTTTGGAAACAGAAAATGCTTCTGGCATAACAGGAGCTAAAATTTATGCTAACAATAAAAGTCAAGTCTGGGTTATTAAAACCAATATTGTGTTAAAAAAATAAGCCACATGAACCCAGATAACAGACCTTAAGAAGACTAGGTGATTCTAAATGACCTCAAGAAGAGCTATTTAACAGCAAATTAGGAGGATGGTAAGGAGCCTGGGTTGTTTACTTCCTCTCTGTCCTTTCTATATGATATTTGAAGATAAAACCTTTTTAATAAGGGGGAAAACAGCAGGTTCAAAGTATATGGAAAATTCAGATGATGGTCATACATATATAAGTAAGTATATCACTGTTTTCATTGGCAAGCATAATCTCCATAGGAAATGAAACAAAAGCTTTGGATTCCGTCAGGCATTAGAGTTTGATGAAATTATTTTATTAATTCAGTCTTCTGAAATATCTCATTAATTCAGTCTTCTATTTTATGTTTTGGTTTTCATGTGTCTTAGGAAACTACCACCAAATGAATAGTCTTACACCAGTACCCAGCACCTGGTTTTCAAGCATGTTTCTCACACAGGGTGAGAAACCCATGGCTGTAGGGATTCTGTAGGACTGAGTAGAAGAGGCAACCCCAGACCCCAGGGCACCAATAAAACCATAAGGAGCATTCTGATTTGGTTTTAAACATATATTCTATTAGGGACATCTGACTGGCTCAGTCAGAAGAGCATGGAACTCTTCATCTTGAGGTTCTGAGTTCAAGCCCCATGTTGGGTATAGTGATTGCTTAAATTAAAAAACTTTAAAAAGCCCATATATTCTGTTTACATACACAAGAAATCCCTCACAACTTAGGAGAAGGGCATGTATGTTTTAGGGAAGGATTTCAGCTGTAAAAATGGAGAAGGAAAGTGGCCCAAAGGAAAAGATACACATCTCCTTTTCTTCTGCCCCCTAGTATAAATATTCCTCATATGTGGTGGTGTTTTCTTAGATGCCAGGAATAAGGATGCAAAAGTCTGCCCAGTGCTGTTCTACTTGATAGAGCTGACGCAAAATGAAAAAAAGAAGAAGAAAACCATCATGAAAATATAAGCCCCCTGCTCCCCAGCCATCAGACCTTAAAATCTGGTAGAAAGACAGGATAGAGTGAAACTCACACTAAATTCTTGACTGCTAACAATGTCAAAGAAGAATTTTCAAAAAGTTAAAACCTGAATTTCATACATACACATACAGAATGAACACATGGCACAGATATTATCCGCCTCATTTATTAATGAGGGGATAAGTAAATCATAAAGCTTGTTCAAAGAACATTTGAGGAACAAGGCGTTTATAGGTAATTTAATAAAAGAATGTTAATTAGATTGCTAAATCTGAAACAAACTCATTAACATCCAACAGTACAATAAACTATAACATTTGGGGTTATTTTTTCACTTGGACAGAAAATATTACATATTAAACACGGGTCTGTAAGATAACATGAGCCTTTGATTTATATATTTATTTAATTAAAAAATTGAAAAAATTTTAACATTTATTATTTTTGAGAGAGAGAGAGAGAGAGAGAGAGACAGAGTGTGAGTGGGGAAGGGGCAGAGAGCGAGGGAGACAGAGAATCTGAAGCAGGCTCCAGGCTCTGAGCTGTCAGCACGGAGTCCAACACAGGGCTCAAACCCACAAACTTCGAGATCATGACCTGAGCTAAAATAAGACACTTAATGCACTGAGCCACCCAGGTGCCCCTTTTGATTTATATTTTCAATGGCAAAGTTAAACAATGGTAGATTGTTTTAGAAAATTAAGTAATCCTTGAGCAGGCTTGTTCAATGCTATTTCAGTGTGACACTGAAACAATAGGCACGCATCTTTTGGTTCCTGTTTATAGGTTATGGATAACTTTTCTTAGCAAGTGACATAAGGAAGGGAGCCTGGGTATCTCAGTCAGGTGAGTGTCTGACTGGCTCAGGTCATGATCTCACTGTTGTGAGATCACACACCAGCCTCTGTGCTGACAGCTTGGAGGCTGGAGCCTGCTTCTGATTCTTTGTCTCCCTCTCCTCTCCGCTCTTCCCCAGTGCTCGCTTTCACGCTCTCTCGCTCTCTCTCTCTCTCTCTCTCAAATAAATAAACATTAAAAAAAAACAAGAAAAAAAAAACAAGTGACATAAGGAATCCTGAATTTACCACCTAATCATCTGCTACATTTTTTTTGACAGCATGGTGCTTGGAAAAAATGAAATTTTAATCAAGTCTCTGTCAACCTTTTGTCATTTCCTTGATTCTTTCAATATTGGTAGTTGGAGCTTGTGTACTTTGCAGCTTATGAATGAGGCTCGCTGATTGTTTCATCTCTTAGCAGCCCAGCTTTTTGAGCAGGAAGGATGGCAGTGACAGTGAGAACGTGCTCTGTGACATACAAGGATATTGTGATATTAGCTACAATAACTCCCCCCCAGTTTCCTCTCTCTCCTGCACATAAGATAACACAACACAGCACAGCACACACAATACACCCAAAGGGAATGATGAGGCTAGATAATTTTATGAGGAACAGGAAAGCGCAATACTCCAGTGGAAGCTAATCTTCCTTTGGGTTTCTTAATTAGCTAAGCGATAGAACTACAGACTCTTTACATTGGTCTGGACCTTAGAGGTTAACTATTCCCATTTCCCTCTCAAAGCAGAAGTCCCCAGAACAGTGTGTGATCTTTGTAAAATGCAAATTTAATCGTGTCACTCTTATGTTAACATCAGTCAATGGCTCTCCATTGCCCTCAAGATAAAGTCCAAGTTCCCTCACAGGCCTTATAAGGTCTGGCCCCTCCTCTCTCTCTCCAGCCTCAAGGCTTTTCCCTCTTCTCCCCTTGGACTTTCCCCCTCTCCCTAGGTGGGTTTGCTTTCTTTTTTCTTTTCTTTCTTTCTCCTTTTTTTTTTTTTATAGTAGTTTACTGTCAAATTGGTTTCCATATACTTTAGTTTTTCAAATGTGTCCTGTTCTCACTAGTTTCTCTCAGAGGTTGTGTCTTCTCTCTAGTAGTTCATAGTCCTCAGGGCCCATCTACAGCAGATCCTGTTTGCCCCTTGACCCTACCCAAAAGTGCTTGTTTGCCCCTTAACGTAATATTCAATACCTTTTATCTCTGAGCTGAAACTATGTGAAAGCACAGAAGAGGGTTGGCAAATCAGGCGATTATGGCAATGACAGAAACATAGTACACTGAGGTTTTGGTCAGCACTTGACCAAGTCGCTCATGGCATCTTTGGGGAAAATGTGGAAGGATGCAGGTTTCATAGTGCTGAGTGAAATTTGTAACTGGTTGAACAGAGAACCTCAAAGGGGCATGAGTGAGAGGTCAGTAGCATGTTTGAGGGAAATCTTTCTCACTTTCCCTTTCCAGGCCATTATTTTCATAAATGTTTTGGAGGTAGACTTCAATGGCAGGCTGATGAAATTTTCAAGTGGATTCAAGTTGGAGAAAGTTAATATTTTAGATGTAGATTAGTTGACAAAATGCTTTTGACATATTGAAATAATGGGTTATGTCTAACCAGACAAATTTCAAGTGGGTAATCTTAATGAAACAACACGATGATAGGAAAGGATGGGAATGATTTGGAACACATATTTGGTAAGCTTAGCTAAGATTAAGTTTCACGTGAGTCCCCAGAGTGACATGACTTCCAAAACCTAAATAAATAAATAATAGTAGTCCCTTGGCTGAATTGATGAAAGTGTAAGTATTTATATCAATGAGTGTTTTTAGTGTTTTTTTTTTTTTTTTTTTCTGACGGTGCTTAATTCAGAGATGGGAATCTGTTTGGATTCAGGTATTCTATTTCCGGATGCTGGCAAGCTGGATGTGTCCTAAAGAATATCCACAAGATAGAGAGGTGACTGAGGCTTTGTGTAGGTGGTTGGTAGAAGACATCTGCATTATTGAGCTTGGAAGTAAGAATGTGAATATAGTAACTGTTTTCAAATACTTGGAGGCCAGCACATGGATGAAAGAGTCATTTTATTTGGTGTGGCTCCACAGACAGAATTGGACCAGTTCTGAGGGAAAGTAGTAGTTAGGAAAAGCCACTTAAAATAGCTCCCTTCTGATGGAGAGAGTGACACAAAACCAAGCTACCTCAGGAATCTGGGAGTTCTTGGTCACTGACAATATTCAGAGGCTAGATGACCAGTAATTCAGTGGAAATGTAGAAGGCACCAGGACTAGGGAGAGGTGTTAGACCAGCAGTCTTTAATGTTCTTTCAACTTGTATATCATTGTCTCTTTATTAAGAACTATATTTTGCATAATAAATAAACTTAAATATGTATTAAGGAGCAACTTTCTCAATAGCTCCTTATGTAGCTGGTGTGGTCAAACAGGAAAAGCCCAAGTTCTGAGAATAAATTGGCATGACACCATCTGGCTTGTCTCATCTTGGGCAAATTGCTTAATTTCTCTAAATCCCTAATTTGCAAACTGAAATAGGACTAAGAATCACTTGTAGTTGAAATAAAGCAACAGAAAAACATAAATATACCTTCAAACTATAAATAATACTGTAGACAAAGCTAAGTGAAGTTGGCTGGACCAGGAGGGTCATGGAAGTCCTATGAAGGCTGGATCACCGTGAGCTGGATAATAAAGTTAACGGTTCCCAGTGTTTGCCATGTGCTGGGTAATGTTGATTATCTCAGTTTGCCTTTGCTAGAAGCCCATGAGAGAAGCTATCTGCAGAGGAGGTAAGTGACTTCCAAGAGGCCATGGCTCTAGCCGTGCCAGGAGATGAACCCAGGTGGTCTGGCTATAGAGTCTGCACACTGGTTTCTTTCTTGACTATGAAGAGGGCGTCACAGATGAGTGGTGTTGGACCCACAGTGTGGTTGCAGTTGAGGCCAAAGCTAATCCTGCAGGGTTTCTGGAGCTGGGATGGCCTGTCAGAATTGTCCCAAATTTGGACAAGGAGGCTTGGCCTTTGTACCTTCACATGGACCCAAGGTTACACCTAGGGTCCACAAATAGCTGATGATGAACATGTACTAGAGGGAAAATCCTAGCTGACCTCCCCAGCATCTGTGGGGGATGTGTGTATGAATGAAGAGAAGATCTGAATGTAGGGTCCATTACACCTGGGCACAGAATCCACTGCCTGTGGCACAGACCAGGTCTGACAATAGCCATCAGGTGATGAGGACTATCATTTACTGAGGCCATCTCGTGTGGTGGACTGTTCTCCACACCTTAACCACACTAATTTAATCCATATAATACTCTTATGAGGAAGAGGTTTTTATTTATCTTGGAGGTAAAGAATGGAAACACAAAGAGATTTAAAAACCAGGGAAAGATCATGTATTCATTAACTGGCAAATGGAGATTTTTTTTTAAGCCCTTTAAAGGAATTTACATCCAGCAAAACACACGCTCTTTGCAGTGTACATTTGTATGAGTTTTTACAAATGGCAGGTAGATATGGAGTAGTTCTATTATCTGCCAGGGCCCCGTTTTAGTCAATCCCCTCCTGCCCCCAGACCCAACAACTATTGGTAATTTTTTTATCCTTTAATTATTTTTTTCTAGAATGTCCTATAAATGAAAGCATGCAGCATGCAGTTTTTGAGCCTCACTTTTAGTTATCCTAATTAGTGTATCTGAGTTTCACACATGCTGTGAATCAGTGCAGAATTGGATTTGGAACCTGGGCTCCCTGATGCCAGAGTCCATGTACTAGAACTGCTATACTCTACACACTCCCCGTGTCAAGACCACTGGGTAGACCTGTGGTACTGCCTTTTCTGTGACCATTGTCATTATTGGGTTTCTAACATTCCTTAGTAAATGCTATTAGAACTTGCTCTGGGTTACTCATTTGTCACAAATGAAGGGTTTATGTAATATGTAACCCCCTGCCCCCAAACCATGAATGATCACCCCACCTCTTAGCTACTTTTGCCACTTTTTTTGAGAGGAGGGGCAGAAGCCCCGTACTGCAGAAGCCGTGACTTTGGGTACCGCCTTGGGCTCTCCTGCCTATATTCTTATTAAGCCCTTTTATATCATGTTGGGCTTGGGGGCTTTTCTGTGAGCTACACTATGTCTGAAGCACATTGTGGAAGGCCACTTCTCTCTGCTGCTTCTGCTTTGAGATCCCACTCTCTCACCTATTACATCTGGTATGGATACACCTATGGTCCTCCTGTTTCAGTCCAGAGAGGGGGCAGTGTGCCAGGCCACTCTTCAGGTCCTCACAGCATGCTAGACCTTTAGACATAACTCTCATCCAAGCGATGGGGGAACTACTCTTTGGACATCCAGTTCTCACTTGGAGGTTTCCTGGTCTATGCGTGCTTTGTCTTCCAGGATTTAGCTTTTGATGTTCAAAGCCCAATCATCAGAATCTCCAAAAGTCCTTCCCTCCCCACCCCAAGGGTCTTCCTCTGCTGGTTCATGAATCAGTTTTGGAAATAGAAAGCCAAAAATGTACTCTCTTTTCCCTTAGCCCTAGAGTCACTTACTCCCTATAGACTGCAGGAGGAAACTGGATTGTTGAGAATGGAAAAATGCATGGCTGTTATTTTGGTTGGCAGAGGATATGGGAAGGTTAGCGTTGGGAGGGTGCAGGGAGGCAGAGTGGGGGTTACTGTGGCTTGTGGAACTTGTCAGACCTCCATCTGTGTCATGACACAGCCTGGACTCTCCCTGAGGACCTCACTTTCTATCACTGCATACTAATGTCTTTCATGGTGTGAGAAGTTCTTAAATACGCCATCCTTCATCAAGAAAGAAGCTGACCAAGGATTACTTCCGGGTGCTCATTCCTTGCTTGTACTCTTAGTGAATATCAGGATGATATCTGTCTTGTTCAGAATTCTGTCTTCCAAACCTAGCGGAGCAAATCACATGGTAGGGAACTCTAGAAATATTTATTGTATGAATATTTGTGCATGGTAAGAATATAAGTAGGATTGGCTTTGGGCCAAAAATTATATCCAGGTAGTGATGCTATTATAAACTTGGAAGGAAGGATAATGCTGTGTTAGGAAAAGAGAAGGCGAAAGGGGAAAAGAACTTTTAATTAGGCTCATTTTTTAAATCCAGAAGGGCCCAAAGAGTATTAACTTGTTTTTCCTTGAGGCTGGGGAGGTTCTAGAGTGTGATGGCTAGAATGGAGGCACTGACTTCCCTTCTCAGCCCTTCTGCCACAGGGTACAAAGTTCTGGCACATCTATGGGTCATGAACAGAAGCCTTCTGAGCTAACGTCAGCAGTGTTCATCTACTGCCAAACTGGAGACTAGATAGAGTTTTGTAGGACAGCATTTCTCAGGCTAAGGACCAGCTTCCCTCCTTCAAGGAGGCCCCCACACTCCAGCAGGTGTCACCTGAAGTCAGGGAGAGAGGCACAGAAACAGAAACAATTCCAAATAAAGCCTTTGTTTCCCCCAAATGAGGAGTTTGTTTCTCCCATGGATTTTCCCATTTCTTTTCTTTCCTTTAAAAATTTTTTTAAACATTTATTTATTTTTGAGAGACAGAGAAGAAGTGAGAGAGGGGCAGAGAGAGAGAAAGAGAGGGAGGCACAGAATCCGAAGCAGGCTCTAGGCTCCGAGCAGCCAGCACAGAGCCCTGTGCGGGACTTGAACTCACAAACTGTGAAATCATGACCTGAGCTGAAGTCAGAAGCCCAACTGACTGAGTCACCCAGGTGCCCCTCTTTTCTATCCTTTTAAAAGCAGTTGGGGTACCAGGGTAGCTCAGTTGTTGATTGTCCGACTTTGGCTCAGGTCATGATCTCACGGTTTGTGAGTTCAAGCCCGGCACTGGGCTCTGTGCTGGCAGCTCAGAGCCCAGAGCTTGGAGCCTGCTCAGATTCTGTATCTCCCTCTCTCTCTGCTCCTCCCCCATTCATGTTCTCTCTGTCTGTCTCTCTGCCTCAAAAATAAATAAACATTAAAAAAATTAAAAGCAGTAATAACCATAGCACTGCGATGTCTGGTCAATTTCAAATTAGTTACCTGACATTTATTTATACCCCTTTCTACATCAGAAGAATAAGGACAAATTCAGAGCAAATTATTTTAAATGCTTTAGTACTCTTTCTTACATTGTCTCTATACTTCTTCACTTTTGGAATGACTTATTGGCTATAATATCTTAACAATCCCATGTCAGGTTTTTAGTTCTCTTAAAAAAAGACATCTTTTGTAATGAATTTTCCCTCAGGAAATAATAGGGCATAACACCGGTCAGTGCCATGTTGAGCAAAAATCAAAATTCAGCCCAGTTTTTAGATATTTTACATGCTTGAGATATTTAAATATATTTTTAAAATTTTTGATGACATAAGCAGAGATACTTCACAATCTGTCATTTTTATTTATTTACAGCAAAGTTGTTGAAATTAATCCTTTTTCTTTCTGTTTATGATTGTGTGGGGAAAACGTGTTACTCCTTAAGATTGTTGGAGCTTAAAATATTAACTTGAAACTTTGCATATTGATGAGTTATAATATTTTGGCAAAAACCTTTTTGAGTATTAAGCAACCAAAAATTCAAGAAAGTGTGGTTAAAAATATTTCCTCATTATAATAAAATGTGGATGTAAAGTTAATGATATTCTAATTTGGTACATAATTTGATAGAAAACACATATTTAAACCTTCTCAAAAATATTTATTCAACACTTACCATGAGCAAGGCTAAACTCTGTAGAGAATAAAACCACAAAACAGATCCATTTCCTGCCTTTGAGGTATAATTTAAAGGAATATGAAACAAAAAGTCACTCTAATCAAAAGCTGGGTGGGAAGTGACAGATACACTAAGGAATTTGGAAAAGGCATGTACTACTTCTCACACAGGGTGAAAGAACAATTGGACAGGTGTTGGCTGTTTGAGTAATTTCTGGAAGGATAATCTACAAAGGGAAACCCTTCTAGGTACAAGAGTATGTAATATATACGTACTTTAAAAACATGTGGTTGTATTTATCCCTTTGAATTAGTGTGTTTGTATTTTGAGAGTAAATACCAAGTAGTGCAATTGCTTGATCGTAGGGTAGTATATTTTTAACTTTTTGAAGAATCTCTCCATACTGTTTTCCAGAATGGCTGCACCAGTTTGCATGTCTGCTAAGAGTGCACAAGGATGCCTTTTTCTCTATATCCTTGCCAACACTTGTTGCTTCTTATGTTTTTTTATTTTAGTCATTCTCACATGTGTGAGGTGATAGCTCATTGCAATTTTGACTTGTGTTTCCCTAATGATGAGTGACATTGAGTATCTTTTCATGTGCATGTTGGTCATTTGGATGTCTTCTTTGGAGAAATGTCTGTTCATGTCTTCTTCCCATTTTAAATGGGATTATTCATTTTTTGGCTGTTGAGTTTGATAAGCTTTTTATATATTTTGGATATCAACTCTTAGGTAAAGAATATGTGGTATATATACACAATGGAATATTATTAGCCTTAAAAAGAATGAAATCTTATAAGTTGCAATGGTATGAATGGAGCTAGAGAGTATAATGTGAAATAAGTCAAAGAAAACAAATACCATATGATTTCACTCTTATGTGGAATTTAAGAAACAAAAAAAAATGAGCAAATTAAAAAGGTGAACCAAGAAATACAGACTTTTCTCTATAGAGAACAAACTGATAGTTACCAGAGGGGATATGTGTGGGGGGATGGGTGGACTACGTGAAGGGGATGAAGGAGGGCACTGGTCGTGATGAGTACCAGGTGTTGTATGGGCATGTTTAATTACTATATTGTACTCCTGAAACTAATATAGCAGTGTATATTTATACTGGAATTTAAAAACCAAATAAATGTAATTTAGAGATGATTTGTACATCATTTATATATGAAGTAAAAAAAAAAAATTAGGCTTGGCCTAGGTACTTAGCCAAAGTTAAATCCATTCTGGTCACAAAATGCCCTTGGATATCATGTCCTATTCTGGCCTGAGGGTATTTATGTTTGCTGTTCCTTCTGCCTAGAATGCTGTCTCCTAATGTCTGCATGGTTTGCTCCTTTGCAACCATTAGATCTCAGTTAGAACTGTGACCAGACTATTGAAAATTTTAGATGCCAATCCTGTCCTTCTTCCTGCTTTGTCTTCACTACACTATTTATCATATACTATATATTATTATTTATTTTATTTATCTGTTGCCCCTCCCTAAACATATGCTCAGGAAGAGGTTTTTAAAGATGTTTTGTACCCCCAAATCCTGCATAGTATGCATTCACAGGATACTTGTGGGATGGTGGAGTGAAGGAACAAATATTGAGAAACAAAGTGGTTCCAAACAGTTTACTTTAAAATACATCTGACTCTTGAAGAACAAGGGGGTTAAGGACATCAATCCCTTTAACAGTAAAAATTCCATGTATAAGTTTTGCCTCCACCATAACTTGGCTATTAAGAGCCTACTGTTGACCAGAATCATTACTGATAACATAAACAGTTAGCACAATTTGTATGTTAGATGTAATATACTGTACTCTTACAATGAAGTAGGCTAGACAAGAGAAAATGTCATCACAAAGATCACACGGAAGAGATTGTACATTTACAGTACTGTACCATATTTATCAAAACCAATCCTTATGTAAATGGACCTGAGTTCAAACCTGTATTGTTCAAGGGTCAACTGTAATTATTTTAGATTCTAACACAGCTCTAAGCTGAATGTACATGTTTTTTCCTGGTGACAGTTCTCTTTTGTGTGATGTAAACCAGCATATAATGGCTACTATGATCCCTTGCTTTGGGCAAGTCACCTGACCGCTTTGTGCCTCCATTTCCTCATCTATAAAATAGCACAGTAAAGTCGGACAATGAAATCCCTACCTCACAGGATTATTGTAAGCATTAAGTGAGTTAATATATTTATATGCATCTGGCATATAGCAATTGCTGTATAAGTGCTTACTATAATTATTTAATTTCCTTTTGTAGACTTGAGTTTGGCTTGGCCATTCAATGTGTCTTCAAAGACTTTGAGGACATACCAGACACTCTGGGCTTTTCTCAGACTTGAGTAATTTGAGTTTCACTAACTCCTTCTACACTGATTGTCACTCTGCCTCCTTTGTCAGACCCTTCCTCAGTGCTGGTCTTCAAGCCTTCATACTTTCAGCACCTCATTCTGGTCACCTTTTATAGGTGACCTTTTGTCACCTTAACTTCCATCTATCTTTTGTGCCTATAGTTTTGGCCATGGAGTATGTGCTCAGCCAGTGTATCTGTTCATCATTATCTTAATTTGCTTTCGTAGCTCTCCTGGCATTTCATTCCAAGGCATAATTCATTCCTTCTGGTTTTCACTCTACCACATGGAGGTGCATTCTCTGACTTGCGTCATTCTACAGTATCCAATCATTGCCATATCCTTTTCTATCCCTGACTGTGAAATCCATTCTACATCTCTCGTGCAAATAACAAAAAGAGAGTCAAAGGTCTTGACTGAATGTTTTTAGTTGACATCTGATCCACTTACATTGATGAAGAAAAAATGCCAGTCTCTCCTTATTGGATCAATTGCCTTTACCTCCCTACTTCCATTTGCTCAGTTTAGATTTAAGAACTAATGGAACCCTGACAGTTTCTTCTAGATGTTGGAACACACTGTTATCATGAAGGTTAGTTTCTTGAGCATCTGTGTGCCCAGTGGCTCTTAAGCAGTGGTTCAAACTTTGTCTCTTTCCTACCCCAGATCTTAGAGGTCCAGCAGAATGGGTACACAGAGGCCCTCCTTCTGGGTCAGATCCTTCTGGTATGGGGAGCTGGATGCACCTCTATGGCTTTTCCATCCCTGGAGCCATTGGGGAGTTCCTGGTTGCCACACTCAGCTTCTGTCCTCAGGTTGGTACAGAAAAGCTGCCTCCAGGAAGAAACAGTCCCTGGTTAGGTAGCAGAGACTCATTTTGGTCATTCAACAAAATGGAGAAAAATGTTAAACCAGTATTATTTTTACATAAAAGATTTTCCTTTGTGCTGTAATGCATTCTTGGATTCAGCAACCAAAAGCAGAAAAGTGAAAAATGGACTGTCTTTTCCTTCATAGACTATGTTCACTCTATTGCTGACAGTAAGTTAAAAATACTTGGCTGGTAAGAAAGGTGAGAAATGGATGATTCAGTCCCTCCGAATAAAGAATCTGCTGCTGAAACGGAAGGCTGGTCAGATCTAGAGTTGGGAAGAGTTGTTTTTAGGTCCTTTCCTACTGGGCACAGTTCAAGGTGTGAGGAACAGGGGCTGCCTATATCTAGACATAAAAACCTTTATGAAAGTGACAAAAATGTCAACATGACAATTTTGTAGAAAAAAAAGTCAGCTCTTTCTCTTAATTAGAAACACCAGGGAGAACACATAAGGTTTCTTGTTAGAAACCTGGACTCTGTTTACCTAACACTTTCCTCTTCGGTCACCTTGTCTCGTTTTAGGTGCCATTGTAGGACCTGTTTACGACCCTGGCCTGCCTGCTCTCCCACAGCTGCCTTATTTTTGGCTCCTAGACCGTCAAGGTGCTAATTGTGTTTATGAATACCTCCCAGCTATTCTTAACACATTCTTCCAAACAGCTCTCCTTGGCTTTTAGAGATGGATTTTGACTTTTTTTTTTTTTTTCCTCCAGTGCTGACAGGTCAGGCACCAAGAGATTGAGAGCTCCCACTTTTGACTATTCACTTCTATTTTCTTTTGATACCCATTTCTTTTTCTTTTTTGCTATACCCAACTTCCTTTTAAATTTTTATAGTAAAATTTTATTTTAGAGTAGTTTTAGAAAGAGAACACAATGAAAAAGATAATACAGTGAGTATCCTGTAAATTCATTGCCCAGTTTCCCCTGTTAATAGAATCTGACATTAGTATGCTATATTTGAACTGGTGTGAGTACCCTACTTAAAACTAAAGTCTATACTGTATTCAAATTCCCTTAGCTTTTCTTAATGTCCTTTTTACCTTCTGGAGTCCCATCCAGGATACCACATTAACATTCAGTAGTCATGTTTTCTTAGCTTCTACTTGGCTGTGACAGTTTCTAAGCCTTTGATGGTTGTTTGAAGAGCTTGACAGTTTAGGTCAGGTATTTCATTGACTATTGGGATGTTCTAGACAGCTAATTATAAAGGCTTATTCCAGAACCTTCCTTCTCTTTTTTTCTTTTCTGAATCTCAAGACATTTACAAAAATAATTTATGCTTTGGATCCTGCTGATATAAATACTTAGAGTTTTAGAAAATTGTCCAAGTTCACTGGGTAAATGGCCTACCCTCCACTCTACTTTGACAATTTAATTTTCTTCAAGTCCTCTATGTACCGTCTTGAGCACTGGCACTCGATCAATATGAAATGGTAATCAATACAAGGCACTGAGTCTTCTCAGTGGAGAAAGTATTGACTAGAAACACAAAGGTATCAAGGTATAATAAGATCTTTTTTCTTTATAGTGGTTAGTCCAGTTTGAACTTTCTAGATCCAGAAGATAAAACATTATGTCCAAAATACAAAGAAAATTTATTTCAGGAAGGCTTTTTGAAGACAAATGGACATTTTGAACTCATAAATATGTTGTTCATGATAGATTTTTCTTTATTATAATTTTCCAGTTATTCTTGAGGCAGAAATGATAGTGTGATTGAGGTTCTGAATTTTGTCCTTGCCACACATTCAACCATTTGGATCTTTTTGCCTGAGGAAAGAATGGCTTGTTATTATTTGACTAAAATGTTCCATCTATTATAATGGCCTTCACATGTACTTCTCTATTGAGTTACCAGCCACATGTGCCATTCCAGTTATTAGAAATGGAGCTTAGAAAATCTATAATTACTCCCTAGACAAGATAGCCTTTTAAATGCTGTTCTACTGGTTGACTTGAATCCAGGGTTCCTTAGAAACAATTTCTACTTTGCTTAGTAGCAGTCACTGAATGCTTTCTACAAGAGAGGAATTACATGATGAGTAAGCACTTCTTCCAGATTATTCTTGTTTCATCCTGGTTGCCGCATGCTAAGTCTCTGTAGTGTGTCTGATGTATGATGTTTGAAAAGCCAGGCCATTCTTCTGTGACTCCATTGAGGCTCCCTGCTTTATTGCTGCTCTGGCCTGGCCTTTCCAATGTTCAGAGATGGTGTCTGGCACATTGATCTGCTCTGTGGTCTTGCAGTTATCATTTATTTATTTCTCCATGGCTCATTTCACAAAGCATTTGAAAGTGACAGGCTTCTAGTTGGCACTTTCTTTGGAGTCCATATATGTAAATATTATGGGGCTGATATCTGATTACCTATTTATGAATCTAGCCATGTGTGGAAGCTTCTAAGACTGTACAGTCGATTGGGTGGTATCAGAGGTAGCTTTAGAAAAAAAGAATATTGCTTGCAAAGGGGCTGCAGGTGTTGGGTAAGAACTCAGCACATGGGAGGCTGTCAAAGCCTAACACTTGTTCCCTTAAGTGTTATGTTAGAGGTACCCGTGCCTGCTCTCTTAGTTACAGAACCATTGGAGAATCTTTGTGCTTGGGGACTGAGGTCCTGAGTTCTAGTTCTGGCTTTGCCTCCAATTGATCCTGTAACTCAATGCAAGTCCCGGAAACTCTCTAGACCCCCATTGTCTCATTTGCAACTAAATAGGTTGTGCTAAGACCCTCTTAACTCTAAGGTTCTATGATCCTGTAGCAGATTTCGAAAAATGTTTGCCAAAGTGCCTTATTTACCAAGATAACATAGAATTAAATATTGTGGATATAAAAAATAAAGAGAGGCTTTGACCATCTCTTTTTTGCTGCAAACACAAGCAAGATGGAAGAATAACATGAGTTTAAACGCATTGCTTCTGTGTAGATTTGCTGAGTGCACGCTACTGAGGATACAGTAGTGAATAAGACACAGTCCTTTACCTCAATTTAGATACGAAACATCTCAGCCTCTCTTCCCTCCACCGCCCTCACCTCCTACTCTATCTCGAAGAAAGCTCAGGCTGGTATCACACTTCTGGTTGGCTTTTTTCAAAAGCTCCAATATCAAGGTTGCAGATGGGTGGGACAGAGACGGTTAAGGGGCCAAAGTGAATTCAAGAAACTTCTTAAGTGTTATTTCTAGTTTTAGCATTGTCAGGTTTGGGGATGGTAAATCATTATCCAACATATTTATCACTCATCTCCTAAGCTGGTAGCATATATGGTGCCTTTTTATGGCATAAATTGCATAAATATGGTCCTTCAGCACACTGATTAATGAAAGCCTCCCCTCCCTTCTTGCAGGCTAATTCAGCCCCTCACCAGGGCACCCCATGTCCTGCCCCTCAGGAGATGTCCTGCTGTACCATATCCTTCCGCCTGCCTGCAATTTTGCCAACACATTTATGAGGCTTCCTCAGAACAGTGCTTCTCTCCAAAAGTTCGTCAGGAAAGAAGAGGACTCTGGGGAGTTGCTATGCTAAGAGGACCAGGCTTTTAAGACAGAATCTATTTCTTCACATTCAAAATATAGCACCATATGTGTGAGCTGCCTAAGAGTTTGGGTGACGAGGCATCCTATTTTTGTCAGATTGCTCTGGTTTCTGCTACTATTTCCCCCTCATGGTGCCCTGAGAAATCCTTCTGAGTGGCAATATGTCCCCTTAAAAAAACCAAACCACCCACACAAGATCACAGCGCTTGAAAACGATGTTTAGAAGGCCAGTTGCGATGGCTCTGTCGGAACTGAGCGAGCCTGGTTCTCCACTGCATTCGTTCTAATTTAATTGGCCTAATGAGCTTGGGCTGATGTGATCAAATGATCAATCAGGTTTGAGTTATGAGGTATTGAAAAATGGGATTAGAGAAGAAAAAAGGCAATTGGCAAATTGACTACCGGACAGGGGGGCCTAGGAAGTCTTGATTTAACAACTGGATACTTTTTATTTTTTTCCCCATCCCTTGAAGCTATGCCATAACAAAACCTACTCAGATGTGTTTGGCTGCTCATGTTTCACTGGAATTCATTTTGCAGTCCCCCCCTCTCCTTTGATTCAAAATGCTTTTCTTTCTCTCAAACACAATAAACCAGAAATTCTGCCTTGTATGGAACATTCAAGAACCAATGAATACCTGCTATCTAGAAAGGCAAAATGCCCCTATGGAATTGTTGTTACCTTTAGACATTGTTAATATATTCTGTGAAAAAAGAATACAAAAGAAAACATGAATTTTAGCATTGACAGGTAATATTAGTTCCACTTAAATATTAGCCGCCCTGTTCCTATTATGTGGTGAAGTGGGCGATTGGTCAAGGAAGAAATTTTGGCGTGTGGATTTTAATTTTTTAATCTCTTTTTAGTGGCTATAATGGGAAGAAGTCTTTGGGTCATCTCAGGCTAGTAACTGAAACTGCCTGAGACATTCTTCTAGCTCTGGGAAGGTTAGAAATTGGGTGAGCTTATCAAGCTTGGCTGGTTTTCCACTTGACTTCCTGTGTCTGAGGTAAATATGGGTACCCTGTAGCCCATGGGGTTCTGTTCATTTACAAAGATGTACGGCCTTAGTTTTTTTTAGAGTGTTGATTTTTGTTTCTGAACTTTGGTCAAACTTAGAAAATGGGTATGAATTTGCTCCTCAACTTTGGGAGCAGGACATTTAATCATGTTCATGTTCAGGTAAATCTGGCTCTGTTGCCTCCTCTCCCCTGCAAGGTTATTAGAAATTTGATCTTCTCCATTTTTTGCCCTGCAACTTCCTTTGGTCATTCAAGGAAACTGAAGGTCTTATATCTTCCAGGAAATCTGAGGTAAGACCTCAAGTCTTGCAGCTGAAGAGGCTTATTGAAAAGCATGGTGCCACAGTCTACCTGTCCAGTTGGCCATAGGATCTTTGATCCCTCCTGGGCTACAGGGCCCACAGTGGAGACTTAGACTTCATGTGATCTCATTAGCAGTCCCACATTACATGGAGCACAAAGGTCCACTGGGATAGAGTCATGCCTTTTAGACATTTTTGAGCCTTTTTCCTTATAAACAATCCAACTGCTTACTTGGGAGCCTAAAGTTCTGAAAACTCCCTTAGATGACATCCAGATCACAAACCTTTGCTCTTCCCTTCAGATGGAGACAAGGAAAGTATCTTCCATCCTTTCTTAGTAAACCTAGAAACATAGTTAAGTTCTCAGTCCATGTTCCCAGCCATGTTTGATTTCTTCTTAATTTTATTTCTTACCTATGAACTATTGCATAAGCTACCAGTGTAAATAAGTTAAGAGTTATTTTGCCAGGAAATAATCTTTGATATCTATGGCCATTTTTGTTGTCTCTTTGTACAATCTTATGGGGGAAAGTATGAAGTTGTCTTTCTAACTACCATCCTCTTTCAGTCCAAGTACAAAGTTTCTTGGAAGGGCAGGCTTTATGGTTTGTGTGGAATGGAAATGGCTCAAATGACCCCATTGCCAAGAAGCCTTCTTTAATTTTAAGACTGATGAAGTAAGTGCATTCTCCTGTTCTTTACTGTATTCCCAGAAGTACTTTGAGCATACTTTTAAAATATATTTATTGCAGGGAGCCTGGGTGGCTCAGTTGGTTGAGCATCGAAGTCTTGATTTAGGCTCAGGTCATGATCTCATGGTTGGTGAGATCATGAGATTGAGCCCTGTGTTGAGTTTCATGCCCTGCTTAAGATTTTCTCCCCCTTTCTTTCTCTGCCTCTCCCCAATTCATGCACATCTGTGCATGTACTCTTTCTCTCTCTCTCAAAAAAAGAAAACCAAAACCAAAAACATTTATTTATTGCATACACTCCCAATTCTAGGGAAAGCTCTGATTTCTCTTCTCATTTACTTCAAGCAGAAGAAAGGTCAGGGCTAAGGACTGTCTTTGACCAAGGTTCTTTTTTTTTTTTTTCTTTTTTTCTTTTTTAAATAGTTTATTGCCAAGCTGGTTTCCATATAACACCCAGTGCTCTTCCCCATAAGTGCCCCCCTCCATGACCATCATCTCCCTTTCCCTTTCCCCCTCCCTCTTCAACCCTCAGTTTGTTTTCAGTATTCAAGAGTCTCTCATGATTTGCATCCCTCCCTCTCCCTAACTTTTTCCCCCCTCTTTCCCTTCCCATGGTCCCCTTTTTGGTTTCTCCTGTTAGATCTATGAGTGAGAAACCAAAACTTATTTCGTTTAGCATGACACCCTCAAGGTCCATCCACTTACGTATGAAAGGCCAGATTGCATTCTTTCTCATTGCCAGGTAGTATTCCATTGCATATATAAACCACATCTTCTCGATCCATTCATCAAGTGATGGACATTTAGGCTCTTTCCATGATTTGGCTATTGTTTGAAAGTGCTGCTATGAACATTGGGGTACATGTGCTCCTATGCATCAGCACTTCTGTATCCCTTGGGTAAATCCCTAGCAGTGCCATTGCTGGGTCATAGGGGAGTTCTATTGATAGTTTTTTTGAGGAACCTCCACACTGTTTTCCAGAGCGGCTGTACCAGTTTACATTTCCACCAAGAGTGTAGGAGCGTGCCCATTTCTCCATATCCTTGCCAGCATCTATAGTCTCTTGATTTGTTTATTTTATCCACTCTGACCAGTGTGAGGTGGTATCTCAGTGTGGTTTTGATTTGTATTTCCCTGATGATGAGTGATGTTGAAAATTGTTTCATGTGTCTGTTTGCCATCTGGATGTACTCTTTGGAGAAATGTCTATTCATGTCTTCTGCCCATTTCTTCACTGAATTTTTTGTTTTTCAGATGTGGAGTTTGGTGAGTTCCTTATAGATTTTGGATACTAGCCCTTTATCCAATATGTCATTTGCAACTATCTTTTCCCATTCTGTCAGTTGCCTATTAGTTTTATTGTTTCCTTTGCAGTGCAGAAGCTTTTTATCTTGATGAGGTCCCAATAATTCATTTTTGTTCTTGATTCTTTTGCCTTTGGGGATGTGTCAAGTAGGAAATTGTTGCAATTGAGGTCAAGGAGGTTATTTCCTGCTTTCTCCTCTATGATTTTTTTATGGTTTCCTGTCTCACATTCAGGTCCTTCATCCATTTTGAGTTTATTTTTGTGTATGGTGTAAGAAAGTGATCTAGTTTTATTCTTCTGTGTATTGTTGTCCAGTCCTCACAGTACCATCTGTTAAAGAGGCAGTCTTTTTTCAATTCTATACTCTTACCTGCTTTATCAAAGATTAATTGGCCATACATTTGTGGGCCCAGTTCTGGGTTCTCTATTCTATTCCATTGGTCTATGTGTCTGTTTTTGTGCCAATACCATACTGTGATGACAGCTTTGTAGTAGAGGCTAAAGTCTGGGATTGTGATGTCTTCTGTTTTGGTTTTCTTCTTCAATATTACTTTGGCTATTCAGGGTTTTTTGTGATTCCATATGAATTTTAGGATACTTTGTTCTAGCTTTGAGAAGAATGCTGGTGCAATTTTGATTGGGATTGCACTGAATGTGTAGATTGCTTGAGTAATAATGACATTTTAAAAATGATTATTCTTCTGATTCACAGGCATGGAATGTTTTTCCATTTCTTTCTGTCTTCTTCAATCTCTTCCTAAGTTTTCTATAGTTTTCATTGTATGGGTCTTTTACATCTTTAGTTAGGTTTATTCCCAGGTATTTTATGGTTTTTCGTGCAATTGTGAATGGGATTAGTTTCTTAATTGCTCTTTCTGTTGCTTCACCAAAATTCTTTTTCATGGGTGTGATGGTATAATTTTCAATATAATGAGAGAAGAGAGAAGACTCTCTACACTTTGCATGGCCTCTGGTCTGTGTTTGCTGTCTACTCTTTAGGTTCTTTCCTGATTCATTCATTTATCTATTAATTTAAGAAACTTTTCTCAAGGACTTACTAGATTAGACATTGTGTAGGATCTGGTAATAGCACAAAGATAATCAGATCATACTCTAGTCTCCTAAGCTTATATTTTAGTAGGCTGTCTCTCTCAGAACTTACACGGTACAGTGAGATTGTGCTGGGCCTCCTACCTCTTGGGTGGGGTTCCCTTGTCCTAAAAAGGCTAACTGGGAAGCAGAATTGTTTCTCAAGAAAAGTAGGTGTCATCTGCATTTATGCTTCCACAGCAGTCAAAGAGCTTCTAGGCCAAAGGTTGTCCCAGCACACTATTCCCCTTTGTGCAGCAAATACAGAGCCCTTGCCATGACCTGTCAGGTGGGAATCAGTATTCAACTTGATAGAATCCCTGAGTCATGAAGAGTACATGCATGTTTAGCTATATCTCTGTTATTGCATCTTTCTTGGGAAACTGAAGGTGCCTGGATCTGCAAAAGGAAGCCATAGGTAGTTCCTGATACAGAATCCCAACATCACTCTCTTTCTAAATTATTTTAAAGGCAAATAATTTTTCAGCAACATGCTTGCTTTGCTGTCTACCTACCTGGATGGTGATGGGCAGAGACCATATGGTCTTCAGCCTGGTACTCTGGGGAACCCTAGCCCAGTACCTCATGCCTCCCCTGAGTGAATGCAGAGGTACATCCAGGGAAAACCAGATTGGTACTGAAACTGTTCTCGTCTGTATTTCAAATGGCTATCTTGTTGTTCTTAACTAAGTAACAATTTTGAACTTAGGAAAAAAATATATATATATATTGGGGTGCCTTGTTGGCTTAGTCAGTTGAGCATCTGACTTTGGCTCAGGTCGTGATCTCATGGTTTGTGGGTTCAAGCGCTGTGTCAGGCTCTGTGCTGACAGCTAGCTCAGAGCCTGGAGCCTGCTTCAGATTCTGTACCTCCCTCTCTCCCCCTCTCTCTTTCTGTCTTTTGGAAATAAATAAAACACATTAAAAAAATTTAAAAAAGGAAGTATATAGATATAGTGTAAATGAATAAATGTGGACATACTTCCTTAATCAGGGTTCCAGATTAGGATCTGTGGGTTACAAAGCAGTGAATTGACCTGGACTTGATGCTTAAGGTATGTGGCAGATCAGTTAAGTCACACAAAACCCATAAAATTCCATTATGATTATTTATATACAGTAAAGTCTTGGTTTGCAAGCATAATTCATTCTGGAAACATACTTGTAATTCAAAGCATTCCTATATCAAAGTGAATTTCAGGCACCATTGGCTCAGTTGTGGTCATGTGAAGTTTGGCATCATGTACTCCTCATATTGCAAGACATCACTCATTTATCAAGTTAAAATTTATTAGAAATGTCTACTCATCTTGCAGAACACTCAACAGAACAAGTCACTCTCAATCCAAGGTTTTACTGTATTTATTTTTCAGGGTCTTTAAAAATAGCAACACAATAGCAGCAACTTAACTTATAGGTGTGAGTGATGGTCAGATTCAAGGATTTGGAGTTGTTTGCCAAGAGGCACTTGAGACCTTCATAAAAAGTCAGTCAGATGCAGGGAGTGTACAATGTTAGGTGAGAGCCAAAGGATGGAAGTAAAGCCAGGGCCTCATTTTCCTGTCTGCTTGGCACCCTGGAATGTCTGGTCTCACCCAATAGGTTCAACTGAAGAGCTGCCATGACTCAGAAAAACCCAAAGCTCTTGGTTCGTTTCTGCTATCTTTTCCCTCCCTCGATGTGTTCTTAACCTCAAAAGAATCTATTTTCATTTCCTTAGATTTAAAGTACTTGTACTCTCTGTTGTCTTGTATACATTTTCATTCTGATTGGGTTGCTTAATTCTAATGTGTTCTGTATCATGTCCTCCATTATTTTCAGACTTGCCTTGTAATAGAAATTCTCTGATTTGCACAATTTTTCATTTATTAAGATATCACCGGTGAGATCACTGTCTTGGATTTCATCCTCTAGAAATAGTCCCCGGCTAAAGCTAAGACAGGTCATAAAAATCTGGCGACATGACATTTTATTAAACTATGAATACTTGGATGTGTGTGTGGGGGGGTGTCATTATCTACTTGTGAGATTCTAGGGCCCAGAAATTCTGAGAGAGCTGCAGCTGCCTCAGAGAGGGGATAACGGGTATGTTGAGAACAGTGTCACCCTATGCCAGGTTGGCAATCAATGCAAGATTGGGGATAATCACAGAACTTGTCTGTCTTCTTACCACTGCCTTTGAGTTGGATCAAGATATGTCAGATACCTTCCGTATACATTTCTAGTGTTTTAACTAAAGAGCTATAGGGAAAGAGAGAACTCATGGCTGCCATGGTAAACATTCAGAAATAGCTGATCTGTGTCTGGGGCTCATTTGGAAGAGAAAGAAGAACTGCAGGAAGGACCATGACCCAAGTTCATTGAAAGCTATGACTCTGCACATTTTCCCCTCACAGCTTCATGCATCAACATCTCATTCTTTTCAGGGTCAGTGTTCAAAGAGACATTTGAGAGATGTACCTCTCTTCTTCCCTGCTCTCAACAGGTCTGGAATCTTTTGCCTTTGATATGGGTTCAGATTCATGGGTTAATGACAATCACAGGCCCATAGCAAATGCTGGCAAAATTTTTGCAAGTATGGGCCAAGTGTTAGTTTCATTATAAAATGGAAAGCCAGAGCTGGCTCTGAGTTTTGTACTAACATTTCATACAAAACTAATTTGCAGTTCTTCCAGATGGGTTCAGTGTCTATGGCATACTGCCTACTACTCTAAAATGTACTTGGTATGGAGGATGGTGGTGGGGAAGGGAATAAAGTTGTTTCCTATGTGGGGGAAATATGAAGGCTTTGGGGTTTATAGCAAGAAAGAGTTCTATTAAAAAAATTACCACTGTAGCAGCAGCTTTATCTAAATAGTTTCAGTACTGGTATGAGAAAATGGGCAAAGAACCAACATTGTACTGAGTGATTCATGATAGCCATTGTGCTCTGTGCTTGACAAATATTATCTCATTCAATCATTACAATACTCTATGAGTTGGGTATCCATTTTCCTTTTCATTGGGGAAGTAATTCATTTACTTCTGGATTCTAGAAATCATCTTTTGGTCCCTGTTATGTGTCAGATGTGTGTATATGTGAATACTAACCACAGGATACTTTGTTGGCAAGAAGTTGAAAATACCTTCCAGTTAGAAGCAGACCCAACTTAATTGTGTTTCTAGTTCATGGACTACTGTAGACAGTTGAGCAGGTTGCTTACTGTGTGACATTTTCCGGTCAGGGAGTAAGTGGGAATGTTCACTCACCAACGTGCATGCTTTGGTCAAGTTTGTGTCTGCTGGGGGGAAGGGGCACTTCCTTCTAATTTACTCATTCTGTTTGCAGTGACTTTGCTGATGCAGATGCCTTATGACAAGTGAGCAACCTAGGAAAGGAGCTCTGAAACTCAAATTCTCTTCTATCTCAGTATTTTGGGATGTCTGTCTCTTCATTCCCCTCCTTTTTATCATGCATCTTGGGACAGTCTGTTGGAACTTCATCTGTCCTGACAGCTGCTCTCACTCTGGGATTAGATCGAAAGGGTGGCTGGATGGGGAGATCACTGCCTTTCTCCTTTGTGTCCCCACTTAGTCAGCGGCACTGACAGCATGCCCGTTGACCCCTTCTAGACAGTGCTCTTCATAAAGTGCTTAGATTTCACTCATGTTATTATTTCTTATATCCTTTCCTCCAAAACTGCATGGATGGCCGGGAAAGTTGATATCTTTTAAAATCTCAGAGTTTCAAACTTTGGAGAATAGTTTTAATTTTTAATTGATTTTATTAAGTAATTAATTTAAAAATGTTTATTTATTTATTTTTGAGAGAGAGAGAGAGAGAGAGAGAGAGAGAGAGAGAGAGAGAGAGAATATGAAGCAAGCTCCAGGCTCTGAGCTGTCAGCATAGAACCCGATGTGGGGCTCAAACTCACAGTCTATGAGATCATGACCTAAGTCAGAGTTGTCAGCTTAACCGACTGAGCCACCCAGGTACCCCTGGAAAATAGTTTAAAGAGAAAATTGATTGAAGTGCTATCTGTCAGTTCTTTCAGAAATGTTTGGGTGCAAGAATGAGTTTTAAAACATACAAAAAGGAAGGGATTGTTGTAAGTTATTTTTTGTGTTAAGTATCTGCTTGATTCTTTGCAATGTGATACATTCAAGAGAAGGATACAAAAATTAAGATGTGAAAATGGACTTACAACTTAGTTTAAAAAGATATGCAGGGGTGCCTAGGTGGCTCAGTTGGTTAAATGTCTGGCTCTTGGGTTCAGCTCAGTTCATGATCTCATGATTGGTGAGTTTGAGCCCCTCATCAAGCTTTATGCTGGCAGTGTGGAGCCTGCTTCTGGAATCTTCTCTCTCTCCCTCTCTCTGACCGTGCCCCCCCCCCCCCCCCCCCCCCCCCCCCGCTCTCTAAAAATAAATGAATTAAAAAGAAGAAAGGATGTGCAAAGCATCAGCACACCATGTCTCATATCTAACATAAGAGTTGGGAGACTGCGGACCCCAGGACCTCCCTGCTCTGACTGTTACATCCCTGCCATCCTGCAGAGTGAGCTGACCTCTGGTCTTCATTTTTCTTATCTGTGAGTGAGACTCCTTCTCTGTAATATCTTCTTCCCAGGCTGTTGTGTGTCTGGAATGAGATAATGGATGCACAATACTATAAAACACGCAAGTTTCTTTATGTATTTAAGGTTTAATTGTCCTTACAGAGAAAGATTAAAAGAGTGCTGGTAGTTTCTTTAACTTTTTTGTTCTTTTATAAATAACAGATACTTTGTGTAGAAAATTTGGTGAGACCGAAATATAAATTAAAAGAAAATCCCACAAAAATCAACTATAGGCCCCCAGATATAATCCTGGTTGATGTTTTGATGTATGATTTTTTTAGTCTTTTAAAAATTTACATTAATTTATAGTGGCTGAGCTACTGTTCTTATACATTTTTAAGCCTACCCTATTTTACTTTATATCAGTTTAAAGATTTACAGGAAGTACACGTGCAGCTGTCTTTCTGGACCATCAGCAAATCTCAGCTTTAGATATTGTCCAGGGATTTTGGCCAGTAGCAAAATTTTCATTTTGCTGATTTTCATTGGATTTATATATATAGAACAACACTTTTCAATCAAGTCATTTATATATAAGCTCAAAGTATAGTAATTTCCCCCTATTTTTAAGGTTTTTAACCTAAACATATATGTTCAGGTTTCTAAATTGTATCTTTTACTGGGAGTTGAGAAACTCCATCCCAAATACGACATTCAAACAAAAGTACTCTAAGTGGAATGATAATATATGGAAACATGAAAAACCCTGGCTGTTTGGCTATATTGTCGCTCCCCTGTCACGTGGTAGATTTACTCCCAATGTGATGTAAATAAAACTTTAAATACAAGCGCCCAAGTATCCAGGCAGTGTAGGCGTTGTAGAAAAAATGATTATTTGAGAATTTAACTCTTGCAAATTGGGATTAAAAAAAAAAAAGAGTGCTTCTCTTGATTCAAGGCACACACTGGGAGTTCCAAATCACATATTGTTTAAAAAAAAACCCTCAATTTCCCAGGGACTCTGGTAAATACCCACTGTTTCCTTTGGGACATTTAATTTTGTATCATTTGCTTTATCTTGCTTGGTTAGTCACACCAGCACGTTCATGGTTATATAAATTGTCTTAGGTGACATGATACTTTCTTTCTTAATCATGATTAAATGTAAAATGGCAAAACATTCCTTTTGGGCAAATCACTTTTCTCTTTCAAACCAATTCTATCTTGAAATAAAGCAAACGAAATGAAGGTAACTGCAATTACGGAGTATGATAAGGTTTATCTTATCACACCTTCAAGGTTTATGCCCCTCTTCCGTGTCCTGTCCTTCTCACTCCTGTTTCTTTTTATGTCAGGTTTTAACAAGCACAACAGTCTCTCAAGGATATTTAGAGGGTGAGACACTGATAGGATGAATCTAAATCTCTTTATTAATAGTGAGTTGCATAACAAATGCCATGGGGTTGGTAGATTTTACTGTGTCTGTTAAATATTAACAGTACTTGTACTTTCTGGGGTATTGTTGAAGTGCCTGGATACCGCTCAACCAATCACAAAGAAACAGGTTTCCATGGAAGCAATATCACGGATTCATTTCATTCTCAATGAAATCCACACAGCAAGACGGATCTGTAAAAATAACCTGTGTAAAATTGAAGCAAAATATTTCTGGGTGTTTGTCCTATGCCTTTTGGGGTGTGTGTGTGCGCGTGTGCGTGCGTGCGTGTGTGTGTGTGTGTGTGTGTGTGTGTATGTGTGTGTTTTCCATTTAAGAAATAATCGAAAAATATTTGGGTACTCAGGAAATCTTCCAAAAAAGCGGGAGCTCTTACCCCTCCCTGCCTGGCTGTTTTTGTTGTTCTGAGCATGCGTACCTGTGTGTTTGAAGGCCTAGCCCTTCCTTGTTTGTATTCTAGAACACAACATTTTATTTTACTTCATTTTGTTCTTTTATACTTTGTCAACTTGGTTTCCATATAACACCCAGTGCTCATCCCCACAAGTGCCCTCCTCCATGTCCATCACCCCCTTCCCCTTTCCCACTCCCCCTTCAGCCCTCAGTTTGTTCTCAATAGAACACAACATTTTAGACCAAATTTTAAAATGAGAAACAGAATATTCTGAATGTCTGTCAAGTATCCACTATTTTAAGGACAATTATATGCCTATAATAAATATAATTACTGAGTTCTGATTCTCCTTTATGAAGAGCTTTAAACACTCTGTAAGTTAGGTACTATAATTATTTTATAGGTGAAAATGAGCTCAGAGAGGTTAAGTAACCTCTTCAAGACTGCACAGCTAATGAGTAGCACAATCTGGTTTCCTGTCGAGATTTACCTGATGGTAGATGCTATAATTCGAAATTACAGTGCTATGTTTTTATTTTCATCAAGGAGAGAATCAATATTTAACTGTTGTGGGAGTCAAAACATGTCATGTATCTATGTATCTCCATTTATTCCTACACATACTCATGTACATACATATATATACACACCCTAAACCCTACTCACTCCTTTGGCCATTGCTCTTATGAAAAGCCTTGTATTTATAGCTTTAGCATAGCACTTACTCTATGGTAGAGACTCTTTACCTGCTTCCTCACGGCCAAGCCCTGAGCCCTGGTGATTGATCTAGATATTTCTTGAGGCCAAGACTCTGCCTGGCACAATTGCTACTTTGTCTAAATGGAGTTGATTTAGAAGCCACAAGGGTTTGAATGACAAGCAGAAGATTGTTTATGTAGACACTTAGCAAAAGCAAAATTGTATGAGGTAAAGGGATCATGTTTGGATAAATAAAACTTCCCACCACGGTAGCCTCTGAACTAAGTGTGACTGATACACTTTGGTAAATGACTGAAAGAAGCATTATTCTTCAATTTTAAATGTTTATTTGAAAACACACTTATCTATTATTTATTAAAAGAGTTCATCTAAAATTACAAAGATTCTACTTTAAAGTAACAAAAGTGGGTTAAAAAATAAGAGAATAGCCTTTGACCATTTCTCCCTCCATTATTCTCAATTCTTGAGCTTCCTTGGTGGTCCCACTAACACATCATATTGGTTAACATTGAAGAAGAAAATGCTTCCACTGCTTAGGTTCTTAAAGATACATTTGATGCATCAAAGCTTTCTGAAGCCCAGTTTTAATGGATAATTATCTAGGATGCGTTATCATTTCCCTGTCTTAATAAACACAGTCTATCAGATGTGACCTAACCTTTCCTTTATGACTTGGCATCATCACTCTATTATTTGCAGACTGTGGGGTTGCAGAGTGATATCCTCAGGTGTCAGAGCTCATAAAGGACAGGACCTGTCTGCTTGATTTCTCTTTCAATTTCCCTTCTGTCCTCTCCTATCATTTGTACTGGTTTCCCTGGGTCTGCTTCACAAATACAGTCCATTGTACCTCTGATTCCATTCCCTGTTTGCTGAGGCACAACTATGGGTTTCATGGGGTACCAGATAAGTAAGCAAGCTTCCTCAGGTGCAAGCTGATCACTTAAGGGGAACCCCTGAGTGTGTCAATTAGCCCTGGCCTGTAGGCTCCAGAGTGACCTCATTTATCTTCCTCTATAAAGTGCATGGGATTGTTTAAGTACATTCCTTGTCACTGGTGGGGTCTTCTGTTGTTATCATTGTTGCCCAATTCAAGAGGGAAAGTGTGTATGGTCGTGTTTCTATAGAGCTGTCTACTGAATATGTGAGACTATTATAATTTGCAATAAAGACTATAAGCTACTTTGTTATTTGGGAGAGAAGATCTTAAAAAGCAGCCTCCTTCGGGAATGCTTCTAGGAATTGTGACGTTATATATGTGTGAATATATCTATGTTTATATAAGGATATAGGCATATCTATAATTCTATGAATTCACTTATATCTCGTATTGTCTTTGGAGAGACTTAAAGGGCAGCAGTGCCAATAGGTGGGAACAATGGAGAAAATCGTGAGCATGCATAATAGTCACTAACACTTACCTTTTATTAGCTTGGCAGCCTGGTAATTTGTAGTGCTTTTTAGACGGAACCACCTTCACAGTGGGGATAATTATGGCATGATGTCCCTCCTTCAGCCATGAGTAAACTGGGGAGACAGGTGTGGTTTGGCCACAGTTACAATCTTGGGGAAGTTCAATTTTATTCTTTAAGTGAATTTTTTCCCCCAAAGGAGTGTTTAAGGGGCACCACAGACCACTGTTGTGTGTTTTCACCTATTAATTTATAAGAAGCTTTTGCAATAACCAGAAATGAAGGAGTCAGGGGTCTAAAGGGAAATGACTCAAGTACCCTTTTGAAAAGACACCCATTACTGTAACCCATACCTCTCCGACTGGCCTGGGGCTGAGGTTTTGCCAGGAGAGGTCTCTCAGTGTTGATTCAACCAGGACAGTTTCTGTTTTAAAAGGGTTTGATAGCCTGGTCTCCAGATCTGACAGAAAGAGCGGCCGCCTCTCCTGCTGTGATTTAAAGGGCAAGGAAAGTTCAGCCTACCGGTGATCTCCTCCCCAGTGGCCTTGCTTCACTAGACAATTTTCATGATTAGAGATCCTCCATCAGGTGAAGGTTTTGTCTCCAGAAGACCCCAATAAACAAGGTGATTTTTAGCTGAATTTACCATTAACGCCCTTTCTGATTACATGAACAGACTAACTGGCATCGCTCACCAGCCAGGAGCAGGTGTGAGTGATTGTGACATAAGAAAGTACATTCAGGATGGAGAGCTCTGGAGCAGGAAGTGTTGCCCTAGGAAGACCTAGGAAGGAAGGGGTGGGTGGGAAAAATATAAAGCTGTCAGACACAGAGAGGTACATTTACTTGCTATAGGGGGCGACAGGAGAGAGCAAATAAATGAATGGGGTCTATTTTATGGTTTTGCTCAAGACTGGTTTTACATTTTGTAGTAGTACAGATAAGCTATGAAGGAAGAAGTCAGGTCTTTTACTACTATTGACCTTTTCCAACTAGGTTGTATAATAATTTAAAACTCAAAATTGCATTGGCTTCCTGACTCAACATGCCACTTAATTAGCTCAATCTTTTTGACCCCTGCTTGGTGACTCATCATTGCTCCTGACTCGGAGACCACATGGGTCTCCAACTAAAAGCATTTAAAGAAACTTGGCATCGAATGCCTCTTGTTTGTCTTTCTCCAATCTTGTGCCCCAGTTCTAGATATTTTTTCTTTGTTATTGAGGCCAAATGTTCACTTTGTATCTAAGACAATAACTACATCCCAGCTCCATTCATCAATCTATTCACCAAATATTTATTGAATTCTTGCCAGTTATTGGGCAAGGTGCTAGGCACCAGAAGTCAACACATTAAACATGGTGCTATTCTTCACAAGTTCCCTTCAGTGCCAGAGAACCTGCCCTGACACTTGGGGAGTCGGAGTTTGGGGAAGCCTTCCCAGAGCCCTCCACAGCTAGGGTCCTACCGTGCTTTCGGAACCTTTAATCTCTTCCACTCTCTTCCCTCCCCGGAGCATGGAGGTTTGCTCCAGAACCCTACTTCTGAACCAGAACCCAACTTTCATGCCATAAGAGTTTGTATTTACAACATTTTTGGGGAAAAAAATTAAACATTTTGGAAACTCTCTGGAAAGGCTTTGAAATGTTTCCTGTTTATTCCAAGGGTTGTACGTTTTCCCTCATTGTCCTCACAGAGAAACAAGGTGGGATTCAATTCAGTAGAAGAAACCGATATTTTTAAGAAGACATTTGTATCCTTGGAATTCCATCCATTAAGGAGAGTTCTTTGGAGACTGCTCCATGCTTTTAGGTGAAGAGAGTTTTGACAATGAATGCTGAGCTTTGACTTACTCAGTTTAGATGCCAAAGTTAATCATTTGGGAGAATTTTTTTAAAAATTGTGCTTGAGTTGTCGCCATTTCACTAAGGTAGTCAGAAGCAATCTTTTCCCATCTGTAACTCACAGTGAATTTTTTTCTTTACTTTGCTACCTCTTTCTCCCTCCCTTTCTTTTCTTTCTTTCTTATAGTAAGGTCACCCTTACTTAAATGACTTTGTGGAAGAGATGGCTAAATTTTCACCAGCAATCGCTCCCTCCTTTCCAGGGTGTAGAGCCACTGCCAGGGCCTGGCTGACCATCTGGGGATCACATTTCCCAGCCTTCATGTCTGTGTGCCTCCTTCTTCCGGTGGAATGAGACCAGAGATGTAGTCACTTGTGGGCCCCGGTGCTTAATAAATAGAAGGTGTCTTCATGCTTTCTGCTCCTGCCTATGGAGGATCCAGCACAGAAAGCCATGGCCTTGGAAGATGGAGCTAGAAGGTAAGAGGAGCTGGTTCCAGAAACACTGCCTAGTGGATAGCCACCTCTCCTTTAATAGTTTGCACTTATGGAAGTGAGAAATGACCTAGTGGTCAGGTAACTAAGATTTGGGAGCTCCTCTGCTATGGCAACTAGTATTATTCACTAATCCTGTCTGCTTAGGACAAATCACAGACATAGACACTGTGGGTAATGCAAAGATGACATGGAATATCCAGAAGTTTGAAGAAAGGAATGCAAACAATTACAATATGAGGCAGATTTTAATTACTCAGAAGTTTAATATTATTTTTTGAGTTACAAGTGACAGGCATCCAATTTGAGCTTTATGAGATGGAGAGTTGATGAGCAAATGCTCATATTATTATTATTAAAAAGATTGAAAAAACAATCAAGGATGTAGCTGGTTCCTGGAAGAAACTGGGACCAAGGACTACCATGCTGCTGAAGCTCAAAGTCACTTCTTGGTGAGTTTCCATTGCAAATGGCCAGGGGAACAGGGACATGAAGAAATGGCAGTTCCTGTGGCTATCACAGGATTCATTAGGGGCTGCAGGGAACGATACCCAGAAGTAAAGGGAGGCTCTGTTATTCTCAGAAGAAAGGAAACGATTTTTAGCAGACAAAATAATTGGTTTCCTCCACAGATGGAGTAATTATTTGCCAATTCACCTTCCTTTTAGTATTTTTTGGTCTTGTTTAGTATGTTTTTGTATTGTTAACATTTCCTGTTTTCATGTCTAGCTCCTGAGCTCAAATTAGATCCTTCCTTTTTGTTCCTCTGCCTTCCCTCACCCCTAACGCTGCCTTGTACATAGCAGAAGCTTACATATATTTTTATTGGCTGGGAAGATATAATTAGCACAATATGGTAGACTCACGTCTCTTTAAATTATCTTCAGCCTAGATGCCTTGTTTTTATCACCATCTCTTGCTCCTCTACATGACACTTCAACTTCAGCCAGTCACAGCCTCTGAACACATTTTGCAAGCAGCTCTGGCTGGTAGATGTTCTTCCCGCTCTCTCTTCCTTGGGGAACCCAGCCGCCTTCTCCCAGCCAGTCCAAAGCCTGCCCTCTACGCCTGGGCTGGCCCAGGGCGAACCCCACCTCTGCTGGGAAGCCGTGGCAGCTGACCCCACCACAGTGGCTTTGTTCTCTCTCAATGCTTATCACAGAGTACCGTCTCTGCAGTAGTAAACATGTTTGTTACACTGCTGTTGTCTAGTTCTACACTGTTGTGTTATCAGCAACTAAAGCACATTATTTAAATTTTGGTTTTCTTCAGCTAGATTGTGAACTCTTTGAAAAACAGGAATCATCTATCCCATGGTGCCCCCAATGGTGGGCTCCTCAGAGTCTTTGCTGATAGATCTAATGCTTGTTTTCGGTTTCAAGACAGTTATCCCATATATGGGGTAGCTAAGAATCTCCAAAGATTTACATTAGTATGGTTCTTTCATAAATGAATAATTTCTTCCTTTCATTTTTGAATTAAAGATATGTGCCAAATGGCTGAATGGAATATATCAGACTTTTTTTTTTTAAGTTGCAACTTAGGGATAATGAAACCTATTACACCGAGGGAAACCAGACTCAGGCTGCTTATTGACTGCACAGAGAAGCAGCTTCTGTAGAATTGTAAATGGTAATCATTAATTAGACTGCTTTTCTTACACTGCTCTGGGGGTGGACGGTGCACATGGTAATCGGAATGTGATGTGTATGAAAAGCACAGGATGTGTGAAAGAAGGTGAGAGAAAGCTGGGCTGGGGAAGATGAAAGCGGCCATGGTTTCTGACAGGAAGCAGTGTGTGAAGATTAGAAAATACCTAGACTAGACTCTGAACGAAGGGTGGAGGTGGGGCTTTAATATTTAAAAACATCTTCACCTCTTTGTTTCCTTACCTTCCACTGTATTGCATGCAGTCTGCTTCCAGGATTCAGCCCCATATCTTGTGCCTTTTGGAATCTCCCTGCTGCCCTCAGTGGTTTCTTTTTCATCATAATTGTCCCCTCTCTGCAAAAGACACAGAGAGTACAGACTTTCTTATTTTGTGGCTTGCAAAATTATGAAAAGGCTCTGCCTGCAGTTGGCATAAGCAACTTTTGGTAGAGACATATTTCCTTTCAACTTCCCCTTCTCAGAAACTGCCTTCATTAATTGCTAAAAATGTGACATGGAGTTTGATCTGAGGACTTCATAGAATCATGAAAGGCTGTAGAAGAAGTGCCTTTTGCCCATATCTTGTTCAAGCCCCTATTTATAAATAAAAATACCCCAAAGTCCACATTGCAAAAGAGAAAAAAAACCCCAAAAGATAAAGTGGGGTTCAACTCTAACCATAATTTTACAACTAAAGGGTACATTTAAAAAAATTTAGAATTTACTTTCAAATTTATATTACAGATCTACCCGGTGAAGCAGTGCCCTGATTACCTGTGTGGTGTTGTTTTATGTTTTAGTGTAACTTGTTTTTTTTTAAATTTTTTTTAATGTTTTATTTATTTTTGATACAGAGAGAGACAGAGCATGAGAGGGGGAGGGGCAGAGAGAGAAGGAGACACAGAACTGGAAGAAGGCTTCAGGCTCTGAGCTAGCTGTCAGCACAGAGCCTGACGTGGGGCTCGAACCCACAAACATGAGATCTGACCTGAGCTGAAGCCGGAGGCTTAACCGACTGAGCCACCCAGCGCCCCCAGTGTAACTTGTTTTGTATTTAACAAGCCAATGACCAGAATCTCCACATTGTAGGGACCGAGAGTTCAGTAGGCTCTGCGTGGAATGTAGCTGACAGTATGTTAGTGGACCGATGAGGAGAGGCCGGGATCAGTTTATTTGAAATTTTTCTATCTCTATATGCTCTATTCCAAAATATTAAAGCATTGTAATGCTAGGAAAACTGCTCTGTATTTTTATTCTTCTCAAAGACCCTAGGAGAGGACTAGAAGGCTGGTGGTTACTAGAATACATGTGGATGTACATTTATTTTTCCTTTTCCAGACACAGTAGTTAACATTCACTGAATTCTTAGCATGAACTGGGTTTGCTTTGCTTATATCACCACGGTTATTCTAGTGAGTGAGGTGCAGGTTATTATATCCGTTTTCCTGATGTTCAAACTGAGGCTCAGAGAGGTTCCCCAGCTTTAAGATTTGACTCTAGATACGTTGACTCCATGACCACCTATTGTGATTCGAAGTGGTGCTCTGCTGGGGTCAGAGGTCAGGGGTCAGGGGAGTGTCCTCCCTTATGGTTCTCTCTTCTAACCCCAGAGCACACTGAATAGATCCCAAGTGCTCAAGTGGACACTCTGCCCTTTGGAACGACCCGAGATGAAAAGGAGAACATAAGCATGTACACAGATGATTGGCCCTTTTGAGGGACAGAACATGCAGAGAATTAGGGAGTCGTGGCTTGCTTTGGCAGTTCTACCCGTGACCTCTAGTGCTCTGGAAGTCACCATGGAGACTCAGGATCCAGTTCCCAGTTTCTCTTTGCTTCTCAGATACGGGCAAGAGAATGGCTCTTACAAATGATCTGTGGCTTTCCACTTTTAAAATATTTCCCAGTTTGTTGCCTTTTACCTCCCCGGCCAAATGAACGAATGTGGTAAGTGCCTAAATTTTTTTAGGTTAGTCAAATATTCTGTCCTATTTTCCTTCATAGTTCCCAAAGGTCAATGTTTTGGCATTCAAACTCTTAAGTTTAAGATAGCCTCTGGGCAGTCCCAGAAAACATACAAAAGTACTCTGTGACATACAAGGTTTTGACTTTGGGTTTGCAAAATGTATGCTTAGGCTAGGGAAACAGCCCTCACATGCCCTTCTTTAGATGGAAGCCTTTAGTCTTAGTGGTAGGAACACATATTTCATTGCAATCTGTGATTCAGAAGCCTCTGGTCCGCTCTTCTGCAATCAGGGTGCATGGCAAGCAGGTTGCAGATAATTGGTGACTTCCCTAGGGAGGGGGTGCTTTATGGATAGGCAATAGGAACTCGAACTAAAATAAAGAACAAAATCTCAGTGGTTCTGTTCCCTCCCTTATGTTGAGAATATTAAATCAGCCCCAGTATTCTATTCAGTACAGCTTTCCAGAGCCTAAACTCCTATACTCAGTAAATGGGCCAAGTTCTTTCTCAGTGTAGTGCCTTCTTTCATAGACCCTGTTAATTAGGTTATTTGACGGTAATGAGTATGTCTGTGCCATTCAGCTGAGTTAGCCAACACCTCTGCTTCCATTCAGCCCAGAGAAAAGGCAGGGGCAGGTGGGGGTGGGGTTTGAAGGCAGTGCCAGCCTGAGACCACCAGGGCCCAAGAGTGGGGGCCTGAGTACGGGTAGCCTGGTTCTCCTTTGTTTGTCCTTGACTTTAAGAGCAGGTCAATGGGAAATCAGGTGTGATACATGTTTAATAATCATCCCTAACATCAATATAGGGTTTACTGTGTTCTAGTCACTTTTCTTTAACCATTGATAATTTATGTCATTTAATCCTCAGAAATACTCTCTGAGGTAGAGATTGTTACTATTCCAATTGGTAGAAGAGGAAAGCAAAGCACAGAGAAGTTCAGTGACTTGCCTCAGGTCACAGAGCTGGGAAGTGGCAGAGCTGAGATTTAAACCTGGTTAGTCTAAGGGAATGAAGACACAAATATCCCATTTTTGTCTTCAGTGTCCTAGGGAATTATGCTGTGCCCTACCAACTCGGCTGTGGGCCCACAGAGCCATTTCAAAGGGTAATATGACCTCGACTAGGAAGACCAACGACTGAGCGTGTCCTCTTTGTATCACTCTGTGTCACAAGTTCTAGTTTCTCTCCCTCAGACATTCCAATGACCTAGGAGGTCCCCGTGTCCAGGCTGCTTGGGGGCCAGGCCACAGTTTCCTGCAGAGATCTGGAACCAGGCTGTCCCTGAAAATTGAGGACGTGGGTGGAGAGGCGGCTAGTTTCTTTCTGTGCCAGGCAGGCAAAGTGCCAGCCCCTCCTGGAAGAACTCTGCCTGCCTGCATTTCCCCTTGACTCAGCAGGAGAGGAAGCTGGGGCTCGAGGCTGTTCTTCACTGCTTTTGAACATGGAGTCCCACTTAGATGAGAGCCTACGCCTTTATGCTGGGGTGTGTGTCTAATGAACTCTGGAAGTTCAGCCTGCCCTTCTTAGAATGAGTCTCCTTCCTTACCAGATGCCTGATCCCACTGGTCATGTCTGGGCCTGTGTGTAACAGCCGGAAGAAAAAAAGCCAGGCACCTCACCGAGAATTTTTAAATCTTATTTGAAATTGGGTTTGTCAATTGTCTGGGGGGAAGAGCACTAGACATGGAAGGTTCAAAAGCAAAATGACTGTCCTGTTCTGAATTCAAGGTCTGTTTTTTTCCCTCGAGTCAGTGGGCAGCCTCCTTTGCCCATCAGGCAGGACAGAGAAGGCAGGGTGTGCACACTTCTCTGAGTGTTCGTGCACAGGGTATCTGTCCTCCTGCAAGATTCACTCCCTCGGCTAGGAGAGCGGCAGTCCTCTCTGGATGACACAACTGTACAACAGGTGCATCTTACACTGGGAAGAAGACGTTGGCTTTGTCCCCTTAGCTTTGTGAAGCTCTAGTGCATCGCTACCCTGCCTGGTTCCATCAGAACAGAGCCAGATACAACCCTCAGGCCCAGCTTCCTGCAAAGCCGTACCTCAGAGGGTTCCTCTGCTGTGGCAGTTGTGACTGGCGGGGGGGGGAGGGGGGCTCCTCCCGACAGATTTAGCTTCATTATCTGTGTATATGAATGGGTGTGGAAGAACTAGGTTCCGTGTTCATGCAGAGTACCAAGGTGGGTGACAGATATTTTCCTTTATAAATGGGTTATGGGAAGAAAAACTACTTAATGAAAATAAAAGAACTGAGAATGGTGTTTTCAATTTCTTTGGTGTAAAGTCATTTCCCCCAGATTAAATTGTCTATCACTACTTTCCTAGCCGGTGTGTTTCAGATTAGAATTCTCGGAGTACTCTTGAATTAATTTCTGTGTTTTGGATGCTTTATTAACTATATGTGGCTGACACTTAATTTTATTGCTAGAATTTGCTACCAAACCAATTGCGTGCTTCCCCCTCCCCCTTTCCCCTCTATGGACCTCATCCCCCTCAACTCCTCTTTGCTCTCCCCATGTTGGCCCCAGAGACAAGAACACTTACTGCTTTGTTTTACGGTTGTCCTGAAACAGGCATTGGGTCCTGCATAGCGAAGTATACAGAATTTTAATGAGCACAAAGCAAGCAGCTCAGTCCTTCACTCTGATATGAGCAGGGTGACGTCAACCTATCCAGGAAATACTGAATTGATTTTAAAATTGCTTTGAGGGTGAATAAATTGGTGGGACTGTGCATTACCATGAGACCGCTCTAGACGCTCCCCCCACCCTCCTGTTTATCTCAACACTAGAAGTATTCAAAAGTGCCTGAATAGAAGTCCTTCAAAATATAGGTTGAGGATGGGGGAATGATTTTCTTTTAAAGGCTAAATTTTGTAAGTTGCCATTATCCTAGATTTAAAATGGTCTGACATTTTTAGCTTCCAATTTGAGTATTTTCTTTCTAATTCTAGAATTTGGTTCATTTACTAAAACTGGGAATTGCTCTTTTGCATCATCTCTTCTGCCACTCCATCTCCCTCCTACATGTTTCTTGAAGCACATTTCGGTGCTTCAGTGTAAAGGGCACTACATACTGTTTTTTGTCTCCTGTTCTACTCTGTGAACTGAAAAACCCAAGCATCCAGTGTGTAAAAAGCTGGCATTGGGAGTTGTTTTTAAGAACAGGCACTATTTAATAAGACTCTCTAATATCAAAGTCAGATAAACTCTCTCCACACCAAAGACCAATCACAAGGTGAAAACCCCAACCCCCGTGTGCATCACCAGATGAACAACACGCCCTCCCTCAACTCTCTAGATATGGCTTGGTTTCTAGATTGCTGCTGATACAACCATTTGCTTTGCTCTTTGTAACCTTTCAGGCATGCTGGCTTAGCTGGTGATTAATGAGTTAATTAATTAGCAAAGATTTCTAAAGTTCTTTGAAGAATAAACATACTACTTACTACTGCAAGGTTGTAGATCAGTTCTCCAAGCATCTTAGGGAAAAAAACCTTTTAAGTTCAACTGCAATAGCTTAAGAAATTTAATTTTTTCTTAGTGACTATAGGTTTTGCTTTTTGCTTTTTAGTTGATTCCATGGACACTTTTCTGTTGGAGAAAATTTCCAGTAAATATTCTTTAACAATGAGCATTACTGTAAGCATTGCTGAAACTACCCTTATTCCATTCATAAAAATCTGACTGTTTAATAATTTGTTAACATGGTTTTTGGGAGACTGGGTGTCTCAGTTAAGTGTCTGATTCTTGGTTTTGGTTCAGGTCATGATCTCATGGCTCATGGGTTCAAGACCTCCATTGGGCTCTGTCCTGATAGAGTGGAGCCTGTGTGGAGTTCTTTCATCTCCTTCTCTCTGCCATCTCCCTGACTTGTGCATGCTCACTTGTGCTCTCTTCAAAATAAATAAACATTAAAAAATGTGTTAAATTAATTAATTAAATAATTTGTTAAGCTCTAGGAGGTATACAAGGAATTATCTGCCCTATTATTTGTCCTCAAAGAGCTTTAGTACACATATTTCAAAACAGTAACTTATAATATAAAGCAGAATTTAAGAATTTAGGCCAAATGCATGGTGTAGAAACATCAGTGTCCTGGAAGTTTGGAAAAGGAGCTCAGTGTGAATTCCCAAGGGAACCGAATAAAGCAGGTTGAACTGTAAGTTGGTATTTGAAGGGTTCCTAGTCTTTGTGGGACTGGAGTGTGTTCTAGGTGGAAGGAAAGTAGGTGAACTCAAAGGTGGGTGCTCCTGACACATACTTAGAGGTAGCGCATGCACGAGTCTGACTTGAGTGCTGGTTCATTCAAGTTTAGGATGAATTTGGAAAGAACATCTCACAATAATACCAGGCTGAAGAATATTGTGTTTAACTTCTAAAGAACAGGAAATTCCATACTATCTAGAATTGACAAGCAAAAGAATTATGAAATTCTTTATTTCACCAACTTTGAAAAGGATGGAGAAGTACTCTCATTTGTAAAATGATTAACCAACCCAGAGAGCAGGAATTATTACAGCACAATGGAACAAAGGGAAATCAGGAGTCAAACTATGCCTAGTGTGGGAGAGGCATTTCCTTGCTCCTTCTCTTCTAATAATTACAGAGTGGGGGTGGGAGGCCCAAATCTGTCAAAATGCCTTCCACGTAGCAGTGTTCGATCTGTGCTGGATGGATATATGAATAAATAACCATTTGGTTGATGAACCCAATAAAATGAACAAGAGCCATCATGTAAAGCCTGGAAGGAAATTGCCTTTATATAACTCACTTTCTGCCTCATTAAAGATTAACTCATTTTTATCTACATATGACATGAGGCTGGACAAGGAAACTGATCCCTGTTAGTCTATATTTGAAAGACAGATGAAGAGCACAGAGAACAAACAAATGAAAGCAAACAGAAAACAAAGCAAAAGACAAAATAAAAGCCTGACACATCCCACATGTTAACAAACTAAAATATTGCACCGTTGATTGGTTGTCCCTCAGGGAAAAAGTAGCTGAACAACCACTGGAAGAAGGACATTTAAATGTTTTCCAGGTGGCTTTTACTCTGTCAGAACCCCTTACGCTGAATGGGGATACATATTTACAGGCTGCTAATACCCAGCTGATAAGAAACCATATCTGAATTATTTCTAAGTGTCCTGGGAGCCCAGGGGTAGCTAAAAACATCTTTCCTTTGATGTCACTCTCAATCAATTGTAGCTGTTACCTGACTTGTCATTTACCCATAATCAGGGACTAGGACTTGAACCTGAATCAAGCTTCCATCCCCTTGCACTTGAAATTCAGTAGAACAGTCAAGAACTAAATAAAATATAGTCAATATTAGTAATGTGATCATTTGCTTTTTAATGACACAAGGATGATATAGTAATAAGCTCAATTAAGTAATTGGACCAATTACTCAAGAGTCAAAATTGATTTCTAATCTTGAGTAACTTTTTTTTTTTTTTTTTTGAGAAGGTTCATTGGTGCAAATATGGCCTCTTTTCAAAGAGGATTTCATTTTTGGTATGATTACAAGGAAGAAACTTTATCTGTTGTTGTCATCTATAAACTTTTTAATAAATTCAGGGTACATGAACCAAGTCCTAGTTTAGTTTCTTAATATTAAATATCACACATTTTTTTAAATTATGCAAGTTCCTTTTGAAGAACAAAACTCTTGGATTGTTATTAGGAACTGAATGGAGCTAAGCCACATAATCTCTCTGATTTTCAGTTTCTCCATCTAGTCTATACAATAAAAGGTTGAGCTAAATGATCTCTAAGACCTATTTTATTATTAATTCTATTATTATTTATGGTTCTGTGATTTTAATTTGGTTTTCATCCAAACTGGCAATGACTTCTAAAAGTTCAAGCCTGAAGGATAGGAATATATTTGCCTTGGTTTGTCAGCCATAGAACTGAATGGGCTTCAACACAACAAAGCCTATGTACAGGCACACTTTATGATGCCTCTTTTCTAGTCATTTCTTTCCTTGGTTAGAGTGATAGTTCTCAAAAGGTGGTCTCTGAACCAGCACCATCAGTATCAGCTGGGAACTTGTTAGAAATACAAATTCTCAAGCCCTGCTGCTGACCTACCGAATCAGAAACTCTGGAGGTGAAACCAAGATTTCTTGAGTTTTAACAAGCCTGCTAAATGCTGCTGATGCATGTTAAAGTTTGTGGACACCATTCATAAAGTTCAAGTTGCAGGTGTAAAACCTGAAGTGGCCATAGATATAATTTTGTACGCTGACCCAAAGCCACCATATTAAAAATGTCCTCCATTGTTCATTGAAGAGGTTGGGAAACATTGTGTGACTGGACCAGCTCTAATGTGGGTTGTAAATCTTGAACTATTGTTGTGTTGAAAGTATTTTTGACTTTGCCTTAAAGGACATCTCTTGCTCTGATCCTCAACTCCATGCAAATGAAATCTCCCTTAACTCCTCAGTGACTCCCTATCTTCTATTAGACCTGTTCCCTTAGTCATTTCACTCACCCTTGTTCCTTCCAATATCCATATCTTGGCTCATACCATTTTCTTTATTACCTGTAATGAGTTCTGTATTTTCTTCCTACAGTCCTGATCCATCAAAATTTGCAGATAATTACCATCTCCAAGAAGCTTTTTCTTAATTTCTTCCCATGGGCAATCCTCCCATTAAAAAAATTGTCTTTTGAATGCCCTTAAACTCTATCACCTGGAACAGAATTTCTCAAATGGAATTATACAATGCAATCACCCGAACAAGATTTTTAAAATATGGATTCTTACATGTCACTACTGCTAATCTACTGAATCAGAATCTGGACTTTAACCGGATACTCGGCTGATCCACATGTAGCTAGACGAGGTATTTAGAAACCATTGAAGGGCAACTGAATGGCTCAGTTAGTTAAGCATCTGACTCTTGATTTTGGCTCAGGTCATGATCTCATGGTAGTGAGATCCAGCCCTACATTGGTCTCAGTAGTGGGTGTGGATCCTGCTTAACATTATTTCTCCCTCTCTCTCTGATCTTCTGCTCTTCTCCTGCTTGCACTTGCACTCTGTTTCTCTCTAAAAACAAAACAAAACAAAACAAAACAAAACAAAAAAGGAAATCATTGAGCTAGAACAGGGGCTGGAAAACTTAACTCTGTAAAAGACTTACATGGTAAATATTTTGAGCTGGTGGGTTATATAATCTCTCTCACAACTACTGAATCAAGTTTCCATTTCATTTCTGTGGTTATAGTACAAAAGCAGCCATAGATAATGTCTGAACAAATAGCTATGGCTATGTTCCAATAAAACTTTATTTACAAAAATAGGGACTAGGAGGCTGTAGTTTTCTGATTCTTGAGCTAGATTATTATTTAATAAAAATGAATTACAATGTCTAAAATGTTGCTCTGCACTCAGTAGCTGCTATTGGAATAAATATAAAAAGGAACCCAAAGTAATGCAGTTGGTGGAATATTTTAAATTTGAAATAGACAATTGTCACAAAGTAATGTTGCTAGATGATCTTCACTAAAATCATGGTGACATACGGAAACTCTTGGTGGTCTGGGGAGAGGGATAATGGGAAGCTTGGAGAATACATCTGAATTCTAATTAAGCCTGTTCATTTCTTGGTTTTCCATCTACAAATTATATTCTACCTAATTGACTTGCTGACAAAGGGTTGGTTGAGGAGCAATTTGTTTAATGTTTTAAAAAATGCTACATCGATGCTAAGTGTTATTGCAGGAGGTTTCTAAGGAAGAATGGAGAATAGGCAGCACTGAAACTGTGATTTTTGATTCCTGAGCAAAAGCTTTAGTTGAATGTCTCCTGGAAAGTGGCACTTTGCCCCCAACTCAAATGTCACTCTGCTCTCCCACTTTACTCAGGAAAACCTCAAATACATTGTGTGGGTGATATTGAAAGACGTCAGCATCAAAGTGTATTTAAAGTTGCTAAGAGGAAGCAGATGTTCTCCCTAGCTGGGCAAAAGATTCTCAGAGTTTCCAGTGAAACATAAACTTCTCGAAGGCCCCATGGGATCATGCCTTAAAATGTCATGCTTTTGTTGATGCCTCCCATATGCAAAACAGTGGTGAAATGTGTTGTTCTGGGAGAGACGGAGGAAAGTTAATGAGCTAGAAACAATAAGGGATGCTATACTTGGGAAAAAAATTGGAACGGATGTTATCCTTAAAACAAAACAGAAAAAAAAACTAGGACAAGATTAGAATAGTCACTTCCCTCAATTCTGTTTCTTATATATATCTTTAAACATGTATCTCTGAATTACCCTGGTTGGCTGGATGACCATTTGTTTTCTTTAGGATTTTCTGTTCCCGTGGTTTTCCAAGTGGAAGTAAGTGAAGAAGTTTTTTCTTATCCCCTAGAGATTGTACCTTTTTCATTATGGCTAGTAACCAAAAAACAGTTGCAAAGGAAAGAATGGTTGGTGGCTTTTAAACTTGAGCTGAAATCAAAGTGTGAAACGAATGCTTTGAAGAGTGATTTGAATGCAGACAATTATAGTTTTCAGCCAGAAAAGACGTCCAGAGACTGGTATTTCTCCCTGATCACAGTAACTTCAAATAGTTGTCCCTGTAGGAAAATGCTAAACAAATGTACTATTTTATCTATTTTATTTTCTTAAATAAGAACTTGAGAAGAAAGGAAGTTCAGAGAAATCAGGGATCCTACAAGGTTCAAGATCAGCCTACTGTTGAAAAGGGAGGCAAAGGAGCAACTAGAATAATCTTAGTTTCTGAATATTTAGAGTGGTGGACTTATTTTTTTCGTCTTTACCTTTTCTGGCTAAATCAATAAGGGATTAATTGGTCAAATTTTACCAATTACAACTATAATGACTATAGCTATTTAAGCACCTAATCAATGAACCTGGCTTTCCATTCATTTTGTTGAAGTATATTAAACTAGGACTAGATCCCAGTGCCACCTTTGAGACCTAAGGCAGATATGAATAGGTCTAGAGAAAGAGAAAGTAAAACTGGAAATCAATAGAGCATTTATCTGAGGGATGGGAGGGAAGGCTGGCTTGCCTTCATTTTGTAAGGTGGAGGCAGGAAAGTTTATTTAGGATATACAGAGCCTCTATTCTATCTAGGTAATACAAAGGTAGCTCATCCTAGAATCCATGTTTTAATCACATTCTCATGCCTGGCTGGGACGGAAAGTATACAGTGAAGATTCTGTGTATGGACAAATGCTGACCTGCCACAGAGCAGAATAGGGCACAGAGCAGAATTAAAGGCTCATCTTTGACAAAAGTAGTGGTGGTTACTTGTCTTTCCATCTCATTTCAAGGAGTTGAGTGAATTATTCCACTTTGTCAAGAAAATCATAAGGGAACATTAGAGCTGGAAGGCACCCTTGCCACTCCATATCTGTAGATGAAAGACTTGAAATGGAAAAATAAGAATTTCTTTTCTTACCATCTTTTGTTGTTTTTAACAGACATTTCTATGGAGGTTTTCAGTTGGCAAAGTGATTCTACTTCATTACTTTCATTTTATTCCTACAACAATCCTGCATTGGAGTTACTGTTATGATAATAAATCCATTTTGTAGATGAGAAAATTAGGCTCCAGGGAGATGACATGAAATCTTATCCTTGCCTTTTTTTTCTCTCTCTCTCTCCATCTCTCCATTTCTCCATCTCTTAGTCCAGTGGTGACTCTTTTAACTATTGCTCAAATCTTTTCATGTTTGGATCTTCCCACCACTCCAGACCAAACTGACTTGTATTTTTCTTTTGATCATAGCAACAGCTCATTATTGACCTAGTTGCTTCCAGGTTCAACCCAGACCCTAATCCTATCTCCATATATTCTAAATATAGAGATATGATTATGTTTCTGCTCAGCTTAAAATCTTTAATAAATTCCAGAGTACATGCCATCAATGTACAGTTTTGAAAGCTTCTTTAGATCTTCTCCATGCGGCTTTTGCCTTAGCACTTAACACATTCTATTCTCACTCTCTTCTACCATTGTTATCTTCTGGCTTCTAGTTTATAGCTATCAAGGGGCCACTTGATAATGGAGGAACAACATGTACCAGGAATGTGAACATCTCTTCTAATTTGTAGATGACTTTATTGAATTCATTTGAATCTCTTAACTAGTAGAGTGCCAAATATCTAGTAGACACTCAATAAAAATTTGCTGAGTGAATGGATGATTTAAAGATGGGTTCCTTTAGTTCCATTCAAAGCCAAAGTTGTAGTATCTCTACTGAGAGTGAGGGGCATGATTTACTTTCCCCAGATTCTTGACATAAAATGTGATCAAAATGAAAGTTTTAGCTAGGGATATTTTTTCTCTCTCCAAACCTCTTGTAGTTATCTTTAATCAGTTTAAACTTTGTAGGTATTGGTTGGTAATCTCTTGTAGATATTATGAAAAAACCTAAAACCTAACTTTTTAGGATACATAGCTAGTAAATATACTATTTATTAAATACAGTGTAAGTGATGAAGCATGCAAGAATAAATATTAGGAAACCTTTTTTCTGAGTTTGATAGGTGTTGCTTTTTAGGTACGAAACATTTTAATGTATGTCTGTTACATTGCAGATGAAGATTCCATTTAATCCATTATTTGAGGTGTGATAAGGACAACTTTTTCATTAGCCTTCCATCTGGTCATGTTAACATGGACATTTACCTTTAGCAAAGATTACTGAGTTCTGTTTCTGGTGAACATATTAATGGTATGTTAATGTTTTTCTCTAATCTTTTCAGGAGATAGGTTTATCAATTTTTTAACTGACCTCCACAGTGTTGAAAATTAGGAGTAATAAACATATGCAAATTAAGGCCTATTTATACTGAGCAGAAAAATCTTTAGAATTGAACAGATTTTTGACTTACACATTGCCCATATCATTTGTTCTGTTTTGTTGCTGTATTATCTTTTCTTTCAGTCAAAAGCATGAAAAATTTGCATCTGCCCTCTATTAGATGTATTTTTTCCCTTAGCGATCTTATACCTTTGATTTTATATTATTTGCCACTGGATTGGCATTGATATACTTAAAAAAAAATATTCACTCATTTTTGAGAGAGTACAAGTGGGGAGGAACAAAGAGATGGGTACAGAGGATCCCAAGCAGGCTCTGTGTGACAGGCTGACAGCAGTGAGCCCAATGTGGGGCTCAAGCTCACAAACTGTGAGATCATGACCTGAGCTGAAGACAGACAATCAACTGAGCCACCCAAGTGCCCCTGATATACTTTTAATAAGCACTTTTATTTTCACCTGCAAAATGTTGACTAGCTATGCTAGACCTGAATATTTCTTTTCTGATGGACCTCTCAAAACTAATGGAGATGGGTGACAGGGAAGGAGGAGAAGGATGGTGCCTTGGGGAACATGAGCTGAATGTGGGGCACTGAGACAGTCCTGCACATCAGTCTGGGCCCTGTGGATTTCTTTGGAGGATTCCCTTTGACTGGGATGGTAACATGAAGGATAGATAGCAAATCTGGGTGTGGAGCCTACAACTTGGGCAGATGATGTGTCTTAGGATGTAGCCTGTTTTATAGCAGAGTCCAGGTATCAAGAAGTGTGGTTCAGTTTTCTTGATGAGTGACAGCATCAAGCCACAGGCACAAAGTGATTGCTAGTTTTACTCATGCCATGCCAGTTCCTGTGCTAATTCTGATAGAGTGAAGAAGTATTTTGTTATAGTCACCTTTCCTGCTACTCCCTCTAGCCCAGATTGTGGGTTAAGAATTGAGTGATTTCCATAACTGAGGTCCACTGACCTGGATGTGACTGAGCTACGACACCAATCATTTTTGGTGCCTTCTGGACAACTGTAATCTGCTCACCACCTGTGTTAAGCTCTGGAGCACATGAGCATTTCGTATTATGCCCTCTTCTATGCCATATCCATTTGGATGGCTGTTGTTGTATACCTGCCGTAATTTGTATTTCTGAATCCTAATTTACTGCCTTACTTCAAACCATGCCAGAACCATATTGTATTCTAAAATGCCAATAGCTTCTGATATTTATTGGGGTCCTGCTGTATTTACATCCCCTAGGATAACTGTTGTTACCTTGGGTCTTGCACCTTATACCCTTCAAACAACATTGATATGCAAATACTGGATCTGGTCTCTTTGGATCTTATCTACCCCTCAGCCCCCACACCCTACTGCTGAGTTTGTTGCTTCAATTGGGTTAGTTACTCTAGTCCCTGCTCTAAGTGATTAGATATCTCTGCCTATTCTTCCTCTACCTCCTCTCCTATTCCTAAATACCCATCATGACTCCTGCCCAAGTTAGCCTAAATTCTGCAGTTTCTAAAAGCCTATTTAATGTACTTGGTTTATCCATTGATTTGTAGGTGACAGATATATGTCAGATAGATTTGTCCCTAGAGGGCAAAAAATAAGTTGTTCTAGAAGCAAGGAAACCTTTGAGAGCCTTGAGTAGCAATGGAGTTTTCCATAGTCCATGAACTTTGTAATCTTTTAATGTGTAAGTTTTTCTTACCTGTCACAGGCTTGCTGCCATCAAAAGCCTTGTTATTATATGCCAGAGCTTTCAGGACTCAAGGTTAGCAGCAGGAGTAGAGTCATAGTCCAGACAGAAATTAAGCATGGGCCCCTTGGGTGTGAGAAAGTGGGAAGGCATAAAGTATTTGAAAAGCCCTCATTGGAATGGGCGGGTACATAGTCTGAGAAGCAATGCCTTGTGCCTGTGCAAGATGGACCCTGAGAATGACACAAGGACAGGAGGGTGACCAGGTGTGGCTTGTGGCATTTTTCTGACTGGAATGACTCCTAATTGTTCAGGTGGGTTCAGGAGACCTGAAGATTTAGATTCTTGGCAAAGATGCAAGCACATTGCTGCAGGTGATAAGTGATCTGGAGGTTTCAGAGGAAAACTAAAGACTATTGACTAGGCCTTTGATTATTGGAAGATGCTTTAGGTTGAATTTTTTTTATTTTGCCCTTAGCTTGGCTATCAGTTTCTTGCACCATAATGACAGATGGAATTAAGAAACTGAAGTTATTTTTTCTAGCTTATATGTTCTGAAAGTGAGTTCCAAGAATTACCTGTGTCAATGTTCCCTGGGTTGCTTATAAAAATCCAGACCTCTGTGACCCACCTAAGACCCACTGAATGAGAATACCATGGGTGGCATCTGTGAATATGTCCTGGCCTTACATCGTCTGAAAACCAAGAATAGATTTTAAGGACGATTTAGTTCCACTAGGGTTTTGTTTTGTTCCACTAGGGTATATATACTCTGGTCAGAATAAAAAAATCAATGAAAAAGTTTTAAAATATTTTTGGATATGGGGAAACACTTTTACTCTATAAACATACTTTTGGCCTTTAAGGATTAGATGAGTAGCTCATAAGTCTGCTTAGGGGAGGGTGTGACCAGATAGGTAGATAGGGTAGATGATAGAAGAAGGTCCATTGTTAACATCCTGAGGAATCAAGAAGACTCAGCAGGTCTTTAGGAACTGGAGAGACAACCAAACTGGTATTCATTCTTCATATTTCTATTACTAGGGCTTGCAAGTGATGAACCTTGAAACAACTTGCTTAGGATTACATTAATAACTAGCCTCCTCAGGATTGTTTGAGGATTGAATGGAGCAACCTCCATCAGAAATTATTGTCCATGAATTTCTTCATTGAGAAATTCAAATTCATTAGAATTTGAGACTTTTCACAGGGAGTAGAGCCACAAAGCTGGGATCCAGGGCCCTGAAAACAGGTTTATGGATCTATTAAATGACAGAAAAGAGTCTCATGTGGTTGAGGAGTGATTATCTAGCTATGCATGATGCAAATATGGTAGTCATTGGCTATCAGGGGCAATTTCAACTTATTAAAATTAAATAATATTAAACATTCCGTTCATTAAGTCCCACTAGTACATTTCCAGTGCTCAGCAGTCATTCATAGCTGTCACATTAGATAGCCAGATATTAAAGAACATTTTGTTGGTCAGTACTAATTTAGAAGAACTAGATTTGGTGAGGATGGGAAGCAGAAATGTTTTTATCTACTGAAAGATACTGACTGGTACAAGGTGGGAAATGTGGACCAGGAAGACAAAGATAGACTTAGTGTTGAAAGGATAATTCTGAGTGTACCAGGTTTGGCTATTTTCAGCGTGTAAAACTGAAATAACTCTGTAGTGTCATTTCAATTTATGTCTGGGCCAGGTCCCAGGGTGAATTCCTCATGCTGCCCTGATTCTGAGTTTCCTTGCTTAGAGGGGTAGCATAAGGGGGTAAATTGGCATAGTGGCCCACCAGGGAAATGTACCTGTTAATATCACAGGAAGCGTGCCTTGTTAAGTTGCTAATCAGGAAACGAACTTTCATATTTTGGTTAGAAGAGCTAAGTCCCTCTGGAGGTGCATGTAAATACTAATCTAACCAAAGACTGTAGCTTTGGGAAGGACCAGGTGCTTCATTCTAAGAACCCAAGCAGAGAATGCAGGTACTGAGACTCTGAGTTGGGCTTAGCAGGCCAAACCCACCAATCTAAAGGATGAAAGGAACTCAAGGCAGTTGGACCAGCCAGAATTTTCCTCAGTGACCATGAGTATATGGGAAGAAGAGTGGAAGAAATACAAGAGAGCAAGCCAGATGTTTTCAGCAAAAATAACTCTCTTTGTTTTCGTTCAGAGTCTTCTTTCTCCCCCAGACTCTGATATGAATCCATCTGAAAGGGGCTGGGTAGGGGGAGGGAAGTGGCACCGGAGAGTCAAAGCCAGCCTTTTGCCAGATAACTAAGGCTTTTTCTTCTCGGGCCAAGCTTGTCTGACAGTCTCATTCTGTATGAGTTCTTTCCCACGAGGCTCTTCAGTTCCTGAAGCAAACAGTCTCCTGGCAGACCCACCCTACCAGGCAGCCAGACACAGCTAAATATCAGTAGCAAACAACGCAGCTGGGACTCCCGCTCTGATGAGATTCATTGGCAGCCTATCATGTGCCAGGAACTTTCAGGGATATTATTGAGTTGATTCCTCATAATAAACCAAGGAGAGAGGAATTGGAATCTCCATTCCACAAAGAACTGAACTGAGATCTGAGAAGTCAAAGAACTTCCTTGAGGTTCCTGAACGATATTGGTGGATAGAGGTTTTGAACCCCATTATATTTGATATCAAAGCCCACTTGTGTTTCTGCTACTGAATGACATAGTTAGTTGGGCAGATATTGGGAGAAAACCTAGAGTTTCTACTCCCATAATATCCAGACACCTGGCATAAGCTGGTGAAAACAATAGCACAGGGGAAAGTTTGAACAAAAAACTCAGTAAAAATCAGTAGGTTCACAGGAGCTCTGTCATGTGGCTTGTAAGTTTTGGAAACCCAAATTCTAAGCATTCCTCAGTAATGGAAGCCAATTAACTTGATCTTTCAAAGCATTCTGAGCAATTTTTTAAATGTCAGGGTTTTTTTTTTTTTTTTTTTTTCCCTCCCTGAATCTTTACGTTTTCAAGTTAGTGCAGTAGTTCAGCCTTTAGTCTTACAGTATGGGTTTGGACATGTTAAAAACTGTCCTTCTGGCTCTTTTGTTTCCTTTATTTTATGGAAGTGGTCATGCCCAGTCACTCCTGTTACTCTGTTCTCTAGCCATTCAGATTCATAGCCTAGACTGAGGCAGGTTACTCCCAGCAGAAGCCTACTTAAATGATTTCCTCGATCATTTCTAACTTAAGCAGTGAGGATTTAAGTCAGCTTTGGAAAACAAAAACAACAACACAGATGGAAGCTATTAAAGATTTTGAAGAGGAATGAAAAAAATGAAGTCTCACTTTAAATATATTATGAAGGGAAGAGAAAATTGCAGATTTCCGTATTTGGCTCAATACATTTTTTTCCATAGAAATTTAGTTATAAATGGTATTGAGGCTCTGTATTTGAGAAGCTTAAATTAATTCTTGTTATACCAGAGTGCATTTTCACATGCAATGGACTGGTGCATGTTGTTAGAATGCAATCCTTATATTAAATCAGAAGAGTTTATGTAATGATTTTATATATGTCTGAAAGATATCTTTTGTAAATATTTCTTTATTTATTTTTGAGATAGAGCAAATAAGCAGGGAAGAGGCAGAGAAAGAGGGGGAGAGAGAATCCCAAGCAGGTTCCTCACTGTCAGCATAGAGCCTGACACAGGGCTTGAACTCACAGACTGTGAGATCATAACCTGAGCCAAAACCAAGAGTCAGATGCTTAACCTGCTGAGCCACTCAGGCTCCCCTGAGAGAGATATTTGATGCAAACTTCTTCATCAGGCCCAGCACCAAATCCATGAACAAGCTCTGTTGCATCTGTCCTCAAGTCCACTGATCTCTATTTCCACTCCAACCACGCAGCCCAGTTATAGTCATCTTTCCAATTCTACAATAGTCTCCTAACATGTGGCTTGTCTTCCACTACCGCTCTTTGGTCAGTTCTCAGCAGGGTTCAGAAACACTAGTTGGATGAAACTCCAGCCTCCTTCCCACATCCCCAGCCTGTGCACTCTCTTCTCTGCCCCAGCCCCTCCTTCCTCACTATCCTTCAGCCTTTTCCACTTCTCAGGCCTTTAAACATGGTTTCCTATACCCCAGTGCCCTCCACAAAACATACATATTCTTGCTTTCCTTCTAACTAACCAGTGAGTCACATCTTACCTTTTAGAAGTTAGTTTAGACGTCACTTCATTGAAGTCTTGATTATTCAATTTGTTATTTCCTTCATAGCATTCACCACACCTTGTACTTATTAAATGAAATTGCTTTATTCACTTGCTTGTCTGTGGATGTGTAAGTTCTTTGACTACAGGACTATGCTGCCTTCTTTAGTGCTATAGACGTGCTGGCTGGAACATAGTGGGTACCTAATTATTTGTTGAATGAAAAATTTGTAACATTGACAAATGAGGAAGTAGTTAATTGTTTTTAATTAAAAAATTTAAAGGACTCGCCAGATGATCATACTTTGGATTACCAAATTGCCATACTGTAAATGATGACCATACTTTGGGTCATTTAATATACTTCATTCACATAAATATAATTCCTAGAAAAAATTCTAAGGGTCTGTGATGTAAGGTAAGGTATACCTGAAATTTTGGGCTGTTTAACTTTGTATTTGTTTAAAACACTTATACATTTCCTGATTTGAAAAGGGAAAAATACAAAAATATACATCTCCTATCTATAAAACTGTAACTTCCAGGCTCTGTATAACTTATTTACACACACAAATACCCTCTTTTATGTTACATGGTTGTTAGTGACAGTTTCTTGAGCACTGAAATTTTCTAAATCAAATTCTATTTTCTATCATTTACATTTTTTAGCTAATTTATCTTCATTTCTGATTAATGATTGAGTTTCTGTTAGGTGTGGCTTCTAATCACTATCTTGTATCCCAATTTAATCTATAAATAGTATACATTTATACTTAAATACACTAGAGGAAATGCTACTTAAAACAACTCAGAATTATTTTGCCAATACAGTTATTAGACAGTGAGAACAACTTTCACCTCCTGCATCTGTTGATGGTGTATTTAGATCTTCTTGTATGTCTTGCATTTCCCAGGGGTAGAGCATACTTAGCTCCTCTTTCTTTGTAGGATTTTAAAACACAGATGAAAAATGTAGGTTGAGATGAAATAATGAGAAAATGATTTGGAGAGTTGTATTCTCTGTTACATAGACTTAAAAACAAAACCCATAGCCTCTCTCCCCACCCCTCAAAAAAAAAAAAAAAAAAAGCCCAGCTCCTGTGTATGTTTAAATCCTCAATTTAGAGATTTGTTTGAAGTATAATTCACAATCCAGTCTTAGGAGGCTCTGGGTTCTGTTGTGGGTGTTGAACTGGCACAGTTTTCTGTATGCATTACTTATGCCTTCCTTGGGGTCTGAACTGAAAGCCTCATGGATTTAGAGATGGATTAACACTGGCATTTGGGGTATTACAGATGGAACACTGTGGAACTGTATTTCAAATAAGTACAATGCATGTATTCCATTTGTCTTAGGTATGTGAAGGTGAGAAGGAAAACTATTTTTCTACTTCTGTTGAAATTAGAGAAATTATGTGACTGTGATTTTAAGGGGTTGAGTTCACACATTTATATTAATAGATTTCTCATAATCAACTACATTAATTCTTTTGGCTAAAATGTTTTAATATGCTTTTTGCCCAAATCTATTAATTACTGAAAGGCAGACAGGGTGTCCGCTAATTGTGTTTCTTCACAGGTTTGGCTGAACTATTCAAATGAGCCATAGGCCTACTTATTTTATTAGCCTACATCTTCAAATCTGATTAATATTTGGACAGTGTTTAGTTAGCAGTGAGGAAAAGAGTTTTGAAAATTAGCTCTGTCATATTTTAGGAAGCAGTTTAAAAATGTGAAGTACGATAGCCTCCAAACTGTCCTCACAGAGCAAGTAGAGGAGTAGCTGAATTTAAAATCTACCGTCTGCCAGTCTGGAAAGATGGTCAAAATACATGCACATGCGGTGTGGTTTTGTGGGAAATATACAGTCATGGGAGTCAAAGGGTGTGTATTCAGGTCCTAGTTCCACTGTACTTCCAGGGTGAGTTACATAACTTCTCTTTCAGTCTCCTCAGTTGTGAAATGAGGGTGATCATAACCTCGAGACTCCTTATAGCGGATTGGAGTGTGTATGTGAATGTGCCTGGCAAAGAGAATTACAGGATGTAAAGGAAGGGGTGTAGCAGGAGGTGACAGGATGGAGAAATAAAGGGAGAGAGAATGCTTCATTTTGGGGGAAGAGTTACGGTGGGCAATCTAGATCCTTCTCTCTTCTTCCCTACTTCAAGCTTCCCTAAAACTCTTTTTCATCTCCAGTCTTTTCTAGCTCTTTTTCCTTACTGATCCTGTTTCCTTTCAGTGGCTCATGTTTTTATCCTGTCAGTGGCTGTCTGTCTTTTCGAATATAAAGCCAGTGGGGGAAATGGAGGGGTGGAGGGCGGGCACATGGGTGGCTCAGTCAGTTGAGAGCCCAACTCTTGATTTCGGCTCAGGTCGTGATCTCATGGTTCATGAGATCAAGCCCCATGTTGGGCTCTGTGCTGGTAGCAAAGAGCCTCCTGGGATTCTCTGTCTCTCTCTGCCCCTTCCCTGCGCTCTCTCTGTCTATCTCTCAAAAATAAAATATAGTTTTATTTCTGTAAATAAATAAACTTCTCCAGTCTTCTCTAGTTTTCAGGCTTCCTCTTTCTCAAACCTGTGTAGTATGGTAATACTGGTTCTGAGCCATGAGGAAAAAGACCTCAGGGTTTTCCCTGGTGAGGGGACCTGGGGAATCCTTGGGACAAACAAAGGCGGGCTTCCTCATTTTCCTCTCCTCCAACTTTTTTTTTAATTTAAACAAAAACAATGTGACCTACTTAACTCTTCATGAGCTGATGATTTTGAGTAAGTGGGTAACTGACAGGGCTTCGGGCTGAGCTGCCCAACAGAAAGAAAATGGAGCCACAAATGTGAACCATATGTGTAATTTTAAATTTTCTGCTAACTGTATGAAAAGAAAAATTGAAAAGGCAGAATTAATTTTAACAATATATAGTACTTAACATATCCAAAATATTTATCATTTTATTAGGTAAATCAGGATTATAAATTATTAATGACATATTTGCATCTTTTGGGGGCACACTTTGATTTGAACTAGCCACATCTGAAGTGCTCAGTAGACACATGTATCCAGTGGCAACTACATAGGGAAGACAAACTCTTTCTCTCTCTTTCAAAGCTGTACAAGAATTTTAGGAATAGGCTAACTCATCTAACCCAAATTCTCCACATCAGGCAGTGGTACACAGGAAGACAAAGTCAGTCATCTAACATCATTGCTCAACTGGTCAGTGCCACACTCAGAACTTGAACTTAGTTCCCTTGACTCTATTTATTGTTGTTTTTTCTTTTTTCTAATTAAACATCTAACTTACAGATTCCACTTTAGAGGTAGAGATACAGAAGCTCAGACAAGCGAAGTCACAGTACATCTCACTGGGAGGAATTGAGAAATTCCTTTAAGAGTAAAATGACAAATTCTTGACAGGATTATGTGACAGGGTGGGTAACTCCCCAGCTCCATTAATACCATAAGGAACAATTCTTCCAAATTTTGTTGAAAAAGAAAACTGGTTCATCAGGGGAAAAAGCCTTTATAAAAATCCCTTTGTATTTCAACTTTAAATTGGTGTTAATGACTCCTAGAGTGCATAGCTCTAAGCCTGGCCCATAGAATCTCTCACAAACATCTGCTCAATGTAAGCACTTAATAAAAAGAATAGAATATTAAAACTAGCATAAATATTGGAAACCATTTAGTTAGACTGTGATGATAAAGTGCCCAATATATCAACAAATTTTAATACCTCCTCCCCTCTTAAGGATTCAGATGACAGAAGGGACTTGCCCAAGGTCACACAACTGCTAATTTGTAGAACCCATCTCTCTGTAGACTGCTTAGGGATTTTTTTTTAAACCCATGAAATCATGGTTTCTGATCAGACAGAAATGAACCAATAACTAAGTGATATCTTGTGAATGGAGGAAATTTGGAACCTCAGGATGTGGTTCCAGGAAACCATCTAAGCAGGAAATTTGGGACAGCAATTGTGGAGATACAGACCTATCTGTTTCTTGAGAGTGCTATTAAAAAGCCAGGGGATATAGTTACTCTGGACTTGTACCAGTGTCCTGGTATTTTTCGGATTTCCCCATGAGTACCTCTGTTGAGGAACATGCTGCGCTTGGACCTCAGGATGCCTTCTGCAGATGCAGTTGACAGTACCCAGCACTGAACCTGGACAACTGTCAGGATGGCGTTCTGTCTGCCCAGACACACTGATCGGCCCCAGACTGCCGGTTGTTGAGCTCTGACACTGTGTTCCAGAAGTCCTAGGGTGTGTTTGTGGAAGCCAGGGTTGTGGCAGCAAGGGCCCTGGAGTGGCACACACCCTGAGAAATTTGATGAAATCAGGACACCATATAAGTTGGTGTAGCACAGTGATGTTGCTCTGAGAAGTGAGGTGGAAGAAAATATCCCCAGGATAAAAAAGAACAGGATGAAAAATCCTGGCTAAAAAACAAGATATGGATTTTTCCTTCCCGGACAGATTGTTAAATAGGCTTTACTTGTTCAGTGGGGTCTGGTAATGAAAGTTGACAGGATATTAAGGTTATTTCAGGTTCTACTGTCTCCCAGGGTCACAAAAGCCTTCTGTTATGCATGTTAATCCATCGCAGCATTCCTGCCAGGAGCTGCCTAAGTAGGGCAATCGGTTTAGTGGTTTAGTATGTATGCTTCCCCTTTCCAGTTTAGTTCAGAGGCAAAACCCACCAATTAGCAGAATATGTATTGAAAATCAAGTGATGTTTTTCTATTCTAAAGACACGGTGCCAAAATTTGTGATTAATAAATGATGAATTCAACTGCTATTTCTTCAGAAATGCAAAGCCAAAAGAAGAAAGCAATCCCTCCTTCCTCTCCCCCACTTCTTTTTTGGTAAGTGTTTGTGTGCATGTGTGCATGCACACATGCACGCACATGTGTACATCTGTGTGCGTGTATAAAATGTATGGTAAACTTAGACTCATGGACTGAATATACTGGTTGGCTCTTGCCTAGCCTAACTCATATGCTATCTCCCCCCACCTTCAGGCATATCATTTTCTTATTTGCAAACTCCCACTGACTATCCCATTAGCTATTCAAGAGGAAGCATCACAAAGAAAACACGGGAGATATAATTAAATCTTGTTGAAGAGGAGATTACAGAATGTGATTCTAGAACCAATCTATTAGCAATTGTGGTATGTCCCCACCAACAGACATTACTCTGGATGATGCTTTGAAAAGGATTATGGGGCACCTGGGTGACACATTCAGTTAAGCATCTGACTTAGGCTCAGGTCATAATCTCAGTGTTTGTGAGTTCAAGCCCCATGTCGGGCTCTGTGCTGACAGCTCAGAGCCTGGAGCCTGTTTCGGATTCTGTCTCCTCCTTTCTCTGCCCCTCCCCCACTTGCAATTTCCCTCCCCCCTCTCAAAAATAAATAAACATTAAAAAAGGAATTATAAACTTCTTGTGGTTATAAGGTAACCAGAACAACCTGTTTTGGAAGGTGGTATTGTTTCAACCTTAAGCTAATAAATTCTGTACAACCGATGACAATAGTGGAAAAAGCAAGAACTTTGGAATTCATTTGATTAGGTTAGAATTCTAGCTTTGCCAGCTACTCAGTGTGGATCACAAGCAATTTACTCATCTCTCCAATTTCCTCATGTGTAAATTGGGAATGATTGTACCTATTTCCTAGGATTCTTAAAGATAAATGATATACGTACAATGTTTGGCTCTAGAATTGGTGATCTGTTAATGGTACTATGGTCAAATGAAGACAAACAAAATTCAACATTGGTTCTAGTAAATTGTTACCACTTTTTGTCTGCTTGTTGAGCCTTGGTGACTGTATACCAGAGCAAGGATGCTATATGCCTCAACCTAAGTGGTCAGCACAGAAGACAAAAATACCTCTTTCTACCCACATTTATCTTTGAGCAAAGCTATAAAAGCAAGTTCTATTCTCTTCTCCTTTGATAAAAGCAAAATGTATTTACTCTAAATGGCTATTAGAGGACCAATCTCTGTACAGCCCATTCTATATAATAGGTGCTCAAAGCTCATTCACTCTATAATGGCTTAATATTTTCTGTACAGTGACTCGTGGTGGTGTAGTCTCCAAATAAAACATTACATTAACTCTTGAACCTCTGAATCGTTGAAGCGGATGTTTTCCTAACATTCTGTAAATACTCCAATCATCTCAAACTGCTGGGATTTCACCTTTGTACCATTTTTAGAAATGCGCCCATTGAGTAATGGGCCTGTCTAATCTGTTTGACGTTTATTGGTGCTCCAAGTGTAGCAAGGTTGGGAGATGTAGCAGAGCACATTCTAAATAAATCAACGGAAGAAAGCAAACTAAATCACAGGGGGAAATTACAGTGTCCAAATCATTTATACACTGGTGATTACCATTTCACCTGGGTCCAACTGATGTCACATGAGAGTCTCCAAAGCCCTAAGAATCATTCATCAATCCGACTAAACCTGCTCATCCATGGTTCCACACTGAAATCGACCAGTGTGGCGAAGACTTACAGTAGTATAGGGCAGGAAGATTAATTAGTGATGAGAAGGAACATGTGGAGAAGAAAATAGACTGGGTTTGAGGGCTTCTGGCACTGTTTCTGCTATTAGTTAGCTGTGTGATTTTAGGGGAGTCACTTTACATCTCTGGACATCAGTTTCCTTAACAAGAAAATGTATATCTATGTGTGTATGTATTTTTGGAAGTGTGTATATAAAGGAAATTGATCATGATTTTCATTGTTGTAAAAGGATCAGAACCTCTATTTCAAATGATATGTAACTCAAAACTTAACACAAAAAAATGGATGAAAGCAGTATTAAATGTTTGGAGAAAGGGTCCCAGAACAGAATGGACTTCTATCCTATGGCAGCTCTAAATTGACTTTCATAGGTACCTAGAGTCCTTTGGACTATGTGTGACTATAAACGATCTGCACGTTGTTACCATCTTCAATTTCATTTTATTTTATTAGTTTTAATTCAATTTTATTTAGGTCTGTGGCAAACTCACCCCTACAGAGAAAAGGTTGAGCATATGCAAATATCTTATTAATTTTAAACATATTAATTTGCAAATTATGCAAATAACTTATCAAATAATTTATTAAAGTAGTTTGGCTTTTAAGTCTCAAGAGTCAGTGGTTTAAGGTCCTGTAGGTTTTACTAATTTAAAGTCTAAACTAATATAACGCTTCTTGTGTTTTACTTCTACTACCTTTATTATCTTTGTATCAAATGGCCAAACTCCATTTGCTCATTTTAAACTGTAAGCTCCTTAGAGAATCTGCTTCCAGTTAGAATGGGGAATGTCCCAAGAAACTATTGGTCTCATCCTAACAATGAAAATAAGTCAGATTGTGTACAAAATCATAGATTTGCTTTTAACCCATTAAGGACTTGAGGGATTCACAGAAGCCTAAATGAACCAAATTCCAGAAAATTTGGGTTCTTCCTAGAAGAGTAGAGAGAGACCCAGAGATGCCATCATTCAGGTGGAAAAGTGGGTGAAGTGCCTCAACGCACATTGGAGTATGGAAAAACTAGGCCAACCTTTAATGAAATTTTAACAGTTGAATTTGGGATGGAATGATGAATTGGGATCCTGAGGACTTCAGGCGTGGAGCAAGTAGATACAGATTTTTCTCCCATGAAGTTTCACTAAGTGTATAGGGTAGGCTATGAAGACTAGAGGCAGAGCAGGAGAAATAGAAGGGACACTTCTGAGCACAGGAGTCATTCACTAAGCGTTATGTTAAGTAGAAAACCATTGAGGGTTGGGGGTAAGGCAGGAAGGCAGAGGGAGATCTCATAAGCACAGAAAGTGGGGGGCAGAGGTAGCAACTTAAAACTAGAGATTGGGCTGTGAAACATAAAGAGATCTTCAGAGTCTCAATTGTTCACATTTCAAGCCCAGCTAAAGGGAAGTATCTATTCTGCCCACTAAACATATAAAACCAATGGTGAATTGAAGAGGATGTGGAAAAGACAAGACCCCATTCAGTTAAGGGTTAGATCAAACTAAGTGCACAATGCTAGTAGCCTGACTGAAGAAGAGAGATATCCTTTCTGGGGTGAGGGGGTAGTACAAATATTATATATTTAAAAATATTTTTTAATCGAAGTATGGTTGACACATAATATTATGTTAGTTTCAGGTGTACCACATAGTTGATTTGACAAGTCTATAGGTTATGCTAGATTCATTACAAATGTAGCTACCATCTGTTGCCATACAGCGCTATATATAATATCGTTGTGTTTTCCATGCTATACCTTTTATTTCTCTGACTTAATCATTCCATAACTGAAAGCTTGTACTTCCTATTCTTCTTCACTCATTTTGCCCATCCCTTCCATCCTTCTTCCCTCTGGAAACCATTAGGTTGTTCTTTGTACTTAGGGTCTGTTTCTGTTTTTTATTTTTTTTAATTTGTATATTTGCTTTGTTTTTTAGATTCCACATATAATGAGATCATATTGATAATTGTATTACTTTGGCTTATTTCACTTGGCATAATACTCTTTCAGTTCCTCTACATTGTCACAAATGGCAAGATCTCATTCTTTTTTTATGGCTGAGTAATATTCTACTGTAAGTATGTATATGCACTGTATCTTCTTTGTCCATTCATCTATCAATGGACACTTGGGTTGCTTCTATATCTTGGCTATTGTGAATAATGCTGCAGTCAACATGTGAGTTATCTTTTTAAATTAGTGTTTTTGTTTTCTTTGAGTAAACACCCAGTAGTAGAATTACTGGATCATAAGGTATTTCTGATTTTAAGTTTTTGAGAAACCTCCATACTCTTCTACAGTGGCTACCTCAGTTTGCATTCTCACCAACTGTGTAAGAGAGTCCCCTTTCTCCACATCTTCATCAACACCTATTATTTCATGTGTGTGTGTGTGTGTGTGTGTGTGTGTGTGTGTGTGTGCTTAGCCATTCTTACAGATGTAAGGTGATATTGCATGTGGTTTTGATTTGCATTTTGCTGAGGATTAGTGATGTTGAGTATCTTTTTATGTGTTGGTTTGCCATCTGTATGTCTTCTTTGGAAAAATGTCTATTCTGGTCCTCCATTTTTAACTGGATTATTTGTGTAGTTTTTTTGGTGTTGACTTGTTTAAGTTATTTATGTACTTTGTATTTAACACCATATTGTATATATTATTTGCAGAAATCTATCATTCAGTAGGTTGCCTTGTCATTTTGTTGATGGTTTCCTTTATTGTGCAGAAGCTTTTTATTTTGGTGTAGTCTTAATAGTTTAATTTTGCTTTTGTTTCCTTTGCCTAAGGAGACATATCTAGAAAAATATTTTGAAGGCCAATGTAAAAAAAATTACTGCCTATGATTTCTGCTAGGAATTTTATGGTTTTAGGTCTCACGTTTGGATCCTTAATACATTTTCAGTTTATTTTTGTGTATGGTGTAATAAAGTGGTCCAGTTTTGTTCTTCTACATGTCACTGCTCAGTTTTATCAGTACCATTTATTGAAGAGACTGTCATTTCCCTATGGTATACTTTTGATTTCTTTATTGGGGATTAGTGGACCATATAAACATATAAATGTGTTTATTTCAGGGCTCTCTATTCTTTCCCATGTGCCTGTTTTTGTGCCAGTACAATACTGTTTTGATTAGTACAGCTTTGTAGTGTATCTTGAAATTGGAGATTGTGCTACTCCCAGCTTTGTTCTTATTTCTCAAGATTGCTTTGGCTTTTTGGGGGTCTTTTCTTATTCCACACAAATTTTAGTATTATTTGTTCTAGTTCTGTGAAAAATTTTGTTGGTATTGTGATAGGGAGATTGTACTGAATCTGTAGATTGATCTGGGAAGTAACGATATCTTCCAATTGATGAGCATGGACTCTCTTTCCATTTGTTCATGTAATCTTCAGGTTTTTTTCATGAGTGGCTTACAGTTTTCAGAGTACAAATCTTTCACATCCTTTGTTAAGTTTATTTCTAGATATTTTATCCTTTTTGGGACAATTGAAAATGGATTTGTTTTCTTAATTTCTCTTTCTGCTACTTTTTTTCAGTGTATAGAAATGTAACATATTTCTTTATACTAATTTTTATCATATAGTTGTACTGATTTCATTTATTCTAATGGATTTTGGTGGAGTCTTTAGCATTTTCTATGTATAGCATAATGTCATCTGCAAATATTATTGACTTCAGTCCCCACTATTCTTACATATGTAATGTTCAGCATTCGATAAAAAAAATCCCAAAACATGCAAAGAAACTAGATAAAGTTAACCATAACCAACAGAAAGATAGTAGAAGCAAATCAGTACATGTCCCAGATGTTAAAATTCTCAATAAAAAGACTTGAAAATAACCATGTATGAGCAAAAATAGTTTTTTCAACAAATGGTGCTGAAATAACTGAACATCCAGGTAGGAAAAAAAGAGAATCTAGTCAAAGACCTTACACCCTTCACAAAAATTAACTCATAATGAATAGACCTAAACATAAAATGTAATGCTATAATATTCCTCGAAGATATGATAGGAGAAAACTTAGATTACCTTGGGCATGGTGATATCTTTTTAGATACAACGCCATGATCCATGAAAGAAAAAAATTGATACATTGTATTTTATTAATATTTAAAACTTCTACTCTGCAAAAGACAAGGTCAAGAGAATAAAACAGGTCATAGACTGGGAGAAAATATTTGTAAAAGATGTATGATAAAGGACTGATATCTAAAATACACAAATCTTAAAAGTTAACAAAAAAGAAAACAATCCAGTTAAAAAATGGTCCAAAGACTTAATTAGATACCTCACTACAGAAAATATACAGATGGCAGATAAACATGTGTAAAAAATGCTCCACGTCATATGTCAGAGAAATGCAAATAAAAACAATGAGGTACCACTTCGTGCCAGTTAGAATGGCCTGAATACTGGACAATGACAATACCAAATGCTGGTGAGAATGTGGAACCATAGACACTTTCATTCATTGCTGGTGAGAATGCAAAATAGTTCAGCCATTTTGCAAGGCACTGTATGGTCTCTATAAAGCTAACATACACTTACCATACAATCTAGCAATCACACTTCTTGGTATTTACCCAGAGGAATCGAAAACTATGTCTACACAGAAGCCTTCATGTGAAATTTATAGCAGCTTTATTCATAATTGCCAAAACTTGGAAGCAACCAAGATGTCCTCCAGTAGGTGAATGGATAAAGAAACTGTGGCCTATCCAGACAATGGAATATTTTTAGTGCTAAAAGGAAATGAGTTATTAAGCCATAAAAAGACAAGGATGAATCTTAAATGCATATTACTAAGTGAAAGAAGCCAATCTGAAAAGTCTCTTGTATGATTTCAAATATACACCATTCTGCAAAAAATAAAACTATGGAAATGGTAAAAGATCAGTGATTACCAGGGGTTGGCTGTGAGAGGGATGAATAGGTAGAACACAGAGAGTTTCTAGAGCTGTGAAAAGACTGCATGATGCTTAATGATGGATACGTGCTATTATACATTAGTCCAAACCCACAAAATATGCACCAAGAATGACCTGTAGTGTAAACTGTGAGCTTTGGGTGATTATGATGTGTCTGTGTAGTTTTATGAGTTGTAACAAATGTAGCACTCTGGTGGGGGTGTTGATAATGGTGGAGGCTATGTATGGGTGGGGGCAGAAGGGCATATTGGAAATCTCAATATCTTTTGGTTTTGCTGTGAACCTAAAACTGCTCTAAAAAATAGTCTTTAAGTGAATAACAATGTAAATATATTAAAGTCTTAATGGAACAGGTTGACAAGAAACATGGACACATATGGAAAATGTTAGCATAGAAAGGGAAACAAAACGAAGCAAAAGAAAATGTTTAGAAATGAAGAAAATTTTGAATAAATAATTTATTTGATGGACTTACACATAGTGCTTTGTGTTACTTTTTCAAAAGTAGTTTCTCTGGAGATTATGTTTGTGTTACCACGGTTTACCTTCAGATCATATTAAATTACTCCACAAACAGTTTAGAAACTTTATAACAATATAATCCCATTTATACCCTTCTTACTCTTCATGCTTACGTTATATATTTTAGTGGTCAACTTTTAGATTTGGGTATTTTTTTATGTATATCTTTCATGTCTTTGTTCAGCATGTTCAATCCTTCCTCAATCACCAACACACAGCATACAGTCATAATAACTTACTGTCCTTGTCTATTAATTTTATCATGTGTCATCTCTGGGTCAGTTTTAATTGATTAATATTTCCCCCCTACTTAATGGATTATGTTTTCCTTCTTCTTTGCTTGCTGAGTAACTTTTGATGGATGCCAGGCATTGTGACTTTTACCTTGTGTTTCTGAAGATATTCTTGAACTTTCTTTTGAAACATAGTTAAGTAACTAATTAAGAAACAATATCACCCCTTTAGATCTTGCTTTTAAAAGCAAGCTTTATTAGGTAGGACCAGAGCGGCATTTAGTCCAGGGTTCATTTTTTCCTACTGCTGAGACAAGGCTGTTCTTAGTACTTTAACGCAAGTGTCCGTCAGTAAACCTTTTCTGTAACGGGCCAGGCAGTAAATATTTTGGGCTTTGAAGGCTCTCCAGTTTCAGTCCTAACTACTCAACTCTGTCATCGCTGCATGAAAGCCACCACAGCAGATAGATACATAAAGAAGGGTGTGGCTGTATTTCAATAAAATATTATTTACAAAACTCAGTGACAGGCTGGACTTGGCCTTGTGCCATAGTTTGCCTACCCCTGCTCTAGTCAATCAACCACGATCTTTGAGGTTTTCTCTTCTAGCTGCGGGAAACAGGCACTGTTCTGGGCACTGTTTCCTTAAATCCTTTTGCATAGTTTCTTCACTTTCATTTGCTCATCAGTATTAGTAGAATATTTGAGGAGGGGTCTTCCGCAAATCTTGGAATTTTTCTGTCAGTGCAGCTCTCCCCCGACCCTGCCCAATACTCTGCTCTGTGAACTGTTGGCGCTCAGGCTTTCCTGCTCACCCTTCTCCATTTCCTCTGCCCCTTCACCTCCCTGGGTCCCCTCCCTGCGTGAGGATCTGTAATATTTCTCTAAGGAGTGAGCTGGGGCACTTGCTGTTCTCACCTCCTTTGCTTCCTCAGGATCACTAGCCTTCTTTGCTTGATGTCTAATATTTGGGGAGCTGGCCCTTCCTGTATTTTAGGGGGAAGGATAAACCTAGCATTTGTCTTTGCCAGAATATATAGTATTCATATCTCATATCCATGATACCTGAAGCCACATCTCCATGTTATTTTCCCCTAAACTTGCAAATAGAGCTTGTAAGCAAAAACCAGTCAACATCAAGCATACAACAGATGACGTTAGCCACCTGTAAAAGTAACCCCATCTTAGAGAATGGTTGGGAACAAAGTTATTGAAGAGAGCTTGAGAAATACCCAGGTCCAGTTAAGATTGCTGGAGTGTATGTGTTCTCGGAAATTAATGATAGCTGAAGAAGCTAACATATGACCAACTGATCTATCTGGAGAATGTATTCATCATATTTATTTAATGTTACCTGCGATGCCTGCATTAGGCCCTAAATTTTTCAGTCCCCTTGGTAGCAAAGGTATATAACTCTTTTATCCCCTCTCTTTGAATCTAGCATCTAGCATGGGGCATAAGAATGTGTTAAGAGCTTCTCAGGTAACGCTAATATGCAGTCAGGTGATTTTAATAGCCTGCATGTTGGCTAATATGAAGTGAAGCAGCATCTCGTATGACACACCCTCAAACTGTAGTAACCCCAATATATTTTTTTCAGTAAGTATTGACTGAAGGTTCTGTGTACTTAGAACTGAACAGGTGCCTGATATATACATAGTAAATATAAGGTATGGACCACGCCCTCAAAATGCTTACCATCTAACTGGGGAGACAAAACAAATACATGTGAAACAAAAACACTAGCTGTGGAAATTAGCCCCTGAATGCAGTGCACTGACTACTCGTGCTGCAGAAGACGAGGAAAGGAGATCAGTGCGGCTGGATCAGTCAAGGCAGACTGTCTCAGAAGAATTCGTATTTCATCTCAAATAAAATATTCTGAAAGTACAAAGAAAATTCTTACTTGCTAGAGCCACTGCTTTTAGTCCTCATTTTAAGATGGATCAATCAAAAACTTGAGAACTACTTTACACAGTGTACTCAAAGTTAATGATTTCCTAAAATGTGTTTTAATAGCCAATTTATTAGTCTCTTCAATGTCTAGAAATTCTGTTCTTGGCAATTAACATTTTTTTCTGCTAAAAAAGCATATGTGATACTGTAATTATTACTACTTTATTGGAGATGAAAAGGGAGAAAAATCTACATATAGAACTAATCTTTAGAGTTATATTTTTTGGAAACCCAGGAAAGTTTTGCCATAAACCAACCTCCTTATTTTCAACATGTGCCTTTTGAAGAGGAATGATTTAGTCCACATTTTCCTGATTATTATTATTATTTTTTTACCTAAACAGTGCTTTGTGAAAATGATTCAGTCTTTGAGACAAGATTGCATGAAAGCTTTTCAATAAGCTTTTAGGATTGTCTGTCTGTCTATCTATCTATTTATCTATCTATCAGAAAACCAAGAGATCATTCTGCTAAGGATAGGAGAAATTAGAGACCCAACGGGGCTCTAGATCAGAAATATGCACAGTGCTTTCCTCCTGCCGCCATCCGTACCTCCTCCCTAAGTGCCCGTTGTAAGGCTTGCACACTTGTCGGGGGGGCCTGGCTCCTCCAGCATGGGTAGATGGAGGCCTTTTTTAAAATAGCAGCGGCTCAGCACATCCTGTTCAAGGAACAGCAGTGTCTGTACTTAGTGCCTGATGCCCCGAGCAGCTGTCTGGCTTGCTTGCCCCCAAATTGCCTTTGGAGAGAAGTAAACAAATGTGGACATCCAATGGAGTATATTTGAAACTGACCTCTGAGGCCATCTATTTTAAGCAGATTGTAATTTTGCAAAAGGCATGGCCCCATTCCAAATGTTTATTTAGTGTTGAATGGTCTCCAACTGGCTGGTTGATCCATTTTTTTTTGATGGTGTTGAAAACATTAAGAAAGATACCAGTAATAGATGCTGGATATGCAGTCATCTTGGTGTCCAGTGATTCATCCTGCTGCGTGCCAGAACCAAAATTCCCGTTAGGGAGAGACAGGCAAAAAAGCGTGGCTATATGGCAGCTGGTTTTGTGGCAACTACTATCATTTCTACTCCTGATACTCCAACATGAATGTTGTTCAGCAAAGAGCCTTCTAAGCCAACACAATCCTTTCTGCTAGAATATATACTATATGCAAAACACTGAGCTAAGCTTTCTGAACGTGATCTCCTTTTGTCTTCACAACGACCATAAGAAGCAGGTATTATTACTCCTACTTTAGAGAGGTGAAAATTGCAGTTCTAATTGTAAGTTTGAAGTGAAGTTTTGACCCACGGTCATTCTGATCCCAGAAGTTATTCTCATTTCATTTTATTTAATGAAAAATTCATATTAACCAGATTTTCCCTTTCCCCCACCTTGTGCCTATGCTGTAGCAATTCCTTTTCCTCCTACCTATCCCTGAAATGAATTTTGGCTCCAAGATGTGACAAAATGAATGCCTGGGGATGAATCTTCTATTCTTTCATAAATGGTAGCAATTTATCGTCCAAGTGCAAAAGAAAGAGCCCTTCAGGGAATCGTACACGTGACCATATTTTCCTCCACATATTTAGAAAGAAAACGAAAAAAAAATACTTGCCTATCATTCAGCCTCAGCTCACTTGCCTTTGTGCCCCAAATGTCAATTTGCTCTGAGAAGAGAGGTCTCTGAATAGAACAGGACCTTGGGTTAAAAAGAAGGCAGTGGGTTAAATTAATGACTCAGTTGACTCTGAAATTGGCTCTGGTGTGGAGAAGGCGGATTTACTCAGCCTTGTTCTCTCACACAGTTTTGGGGCTCTTTCACTGAGGAGGATGAATAGTCTGTTCTGACACAGCTCTGTGGACATCCATCTCTAGCACCTGGAGTCACCCCCATGGCAAATTATTAGAAGTGAAAACACTAATTGTTTTTGTGCTTCCAAGCCCCACCCTTCTCTCTTTCTCCATGACCATCTTGGAAATTACCTCTATAGACCCCGAGTTCTGGTTCAGGGCAGAACTGTTTCTCTATGCAGCACTTTCAGGAACTCGAAGAGTTGCTGAAGGTAGGGAGAAATTTAGGAAGTCTAGATTCTAATTAACTTTCCCTCTAATTAGCTTTGTCACCATTCTTTTGTGAACGCAACTGTGACTCTTAAAGATAAAGGGAGGTGCTGAGAGTGGCAGCAGCTCAAGTCCAGGAAGCTCACAGAATCCTTCCCCTTCCCAAGATTTGAAAGGAAAAATCGTCCCAGGAATGTGGTGGCTTGAGGGAAGGGGAGAAGTGCTGATTTTTAAAACAAACTGGATGTTACAATTTTCTACAGAAACAAGTGACTTTTTTTTTAATGTTTGTTTATTTAGTAAATTCCAGAATGGTTAACATACAGTGTTATATGTTAGCTTCAGGTGTGCAATAGAGTGAGTAAGACGACAGTTCTATGTGTTACTCTGTGCTCATCATAAGTGTGCTCTTCATTCCCTTCACTGTTTCCCCTCCCCCACCACCTCCCCTCTGAAACCATCAGTTTGTTCTCTATAGTTAAGAGTCGTTTTCTTTGTCTCTTTTTTACTTTGTTCATTTGGTTGTTTCTTACAGTTCACATGTAAGTGAAATCATATAGTACCTGTCTTTTTTCTGACTAATTTATTTAGTATTATGCTAAATGTTGTTGCAAATGGCAAGGTTACATTCTTTTTAAAATATATATTTAGTTTTTTATATTTAATTTTTTGAAGTATATTTATTTTTGAGAGAGAGACAGAGCATGAGCAGGAGTGGGGCAGAGAGAGAGACACACCCACATAGAATCTCAAGCAGGCTCCAGGATCTGAGCTGTCAGCGCAGAGCCCAGCGTGGGGCTAGAACTCATGAACCATGAGATGATGACCTGAGCCAAAGATGAATGCTGAGCCACCCAGGTGTCCCGATTTTACTCTTTTTTTATGGTTGAGTAATATTTCATTGTGTATACATACCGTATCTTTTTTTGTATACTCATCTATCATTGGACATTTGGGCTGCTTCCACATCTTGGCTATTGCAAATAATGCTACAATAAACATAGAGATGCTTATAACTTTTTTAAACCAAGTAACTTTTTCATATATTAGTGAATATATTTTCTCAATATCCCCATGCCATGTGCACCTTCCTTTCCATGACATTGAATGGTTTGCCACCAGCTATGTGATGCACCAGTTTTCCAGTGCTGCAAATCACCTCTTCTTGTTTCCTCTCCTCCATTCTCTTTTGTCCAATACACTTGTCTTCCAGCTTTGAGATGTACTTTCCTGATTCTGGGCTACTTACTGTTCACAATGTCTGAATTACCTAAAAATGCTCGATTCTTTTCTCTTTACCTCCCGAAATCCTTCCTATTCCTTAAGGTGTATTTCAAATATCACATTGTCTAATATGGCATTTCACACAAAATACTCCTCCAATAAATGGTCATTGATGCATTTTTTTGTTATTCTTCCTGTAGTTAATGGTTTTTACTTTTCCAAAATATAAGGACTTTCCATTTTAAAATCTTTTTATTTTAGTTTTTTTAAATGTTTTTTTATTTACTTTTTTTGAGAGAGAGCACAAGTGGGGCAAGCACAGAGGGAGAGTGAGAATCTGAAGCAGGCTTGAGGTTCTGAGCTGTCAGCACAGAGATTGATACGGGGCTTGAACTCATGAACCGTGAAATCATTACCTGAGCTGAAGTCAGATACTTAACTGATTGAACCACCCAGCCACCACCAACCCCCTCATTTAATTTCAGTTTCTTCTAACTCATTCCTTCACCCAGTTTATGGGTTATACCACATTAATGTGATCTTTCCAGTCAAAGGATCTTTCTCTGTGCTCTCTCTAGTCTTTCTCTTTGACTACTTGACTCTGTTCTCTCCACTCCAGGGAGACTCGGCATTTTAAGATGTCATTGCCTTTGAAGTCCTCTTTATAGCACATTCTCTCATTTCCCTCTTTCTCTCTATTTCCATGGTTTAGTCCTAGTGACTGGCACAGTTGCTGTTAATCATGGACTTACGTGTTCAGCATTTCTCCCCTCCCATCCCCTCTGCAAAATTCCCTTTCAAGCGTTGTTTCTCTTCTTTTCTTCCCAGCCATTAGTCATATGTCTGGGTTACCTCATTGGAGTGTGCTTCAGAAATACTGCTTTTCTCCTCCTCCCACCTGTAGCCCTTCCCTTCAAACAGTTAGGCAGCCAGTGCTCCTACCCCCAGCTCTGCCTTCTAAAAGCTTCTGCTGCCTTTTGCTTATACACAGGCCAAATGCTCCCAGGGGGCTATTCCTCCTGCAGAGCTCATGCTAATGGAGCTGGGATTGATGTCCAGCCCTCAGAGGAACCCCACAAAAGATCAGAGCCTGGGGCAAAATGTGAGTTCAGCTGTGTCTCAGGTCCATTGCCATGCGGCTGCTCCCCTTCATCTGCTGTGAGGCCCTGGGTACAACCTGCCAAGACCATGACACCCAGGCTCTTAATCATTTATTGAGATCACTTATGATTCTGAATTGTCCTTTTGTTTCCTGATGCCTCTGTGAGCTGTTCATTGGTGTCTTATTTGCCCTTCTTTCTGCCTGACCACTGAGGACTTGAGCTGTGGCTGAATCACCTGTCATCTTGAGTAGGGCAAGTGTGAATTAGAGTCCATCAGCCTGGCTGGTCTTCCCCCTTCTAAGAATATGATTTTCCCTTGCTTGATTGTTCAGGATCTCTCTGCCTTTCTGGGCCTCTAACTTCCTCATCCTTATCCCAGATCAATTTAATGATTACACATTGAGCACTTGGTATATATAAACTTGTGTCAGAGTTAAATAATGAGTATTCAAGGAGTTTCTAATTTAATGAAGAGATAATTAGGCCAATTTATTTGTAAAAGTCAGATTGTGATGAATTCCATAAGTGATATTCAGGAAAGTAAAAGATGGAGTCGTGTGTGTGTGTGTGTGTGTGTGTGTGTGCGTGCGCGCGTGTGTGTGCGCGCGCCCGCGCGCCCGCGCATGTATGTTGAAGCAGGATGGTGGTGGTCAGGAGAGTTCATATAAAAGAGATGGTGCATGGGATTGATTTGAACTTGGATAAGGTCATGACCGGGGGAAACATGTTTGGAGGAAAAGTGAAGTGAAGTTTGGCTAAACCTGTAGTAACATTTCTCAGCAGAGTACTGCGACTGGTGCCGGGGATGCTAAATGTCCTACTCATTAAATGACATTGACCTCCAGTCACTGAGGCAAACAAACAACTCTGACACAATTTCCGAATGCCCGGGGAGGGGGGTGGCCCGGTCCTCATGCAAACCATCAAAATATGGACGTCCCATTAGAGCATCTAAAGAGGCCTGCGGAACTGAGGAGTTTGTGCCTCAGTAGGATTCAGGGGGAGGCCACTGGATGTCCTCGAGTGTGTGATGACAGACTCTAAGTGCCATCTAAGACTGGCAGTGAAATAGAGCACAGCACACAGGAGAGGCTGTGGGTCACAGGAGGATGGAGTCCACAGTGATCCCCAGGTTTTCGCCTGATGACTAGGAGCGCAGAGGTGTCATGTACAGAAATAGAGAGGTCAGAAAGAGGATGTGGCTTCCGGGAAAGACGAGGAGTTCAGTTTGGAGCATGATGTTTGTGCAGCCCAGGGGGACACGAGTGACTGGAGCAGTGCCATCAACATCCAGCAGCTGCTTAATAGATACGAATAATGCTACTTGAAAGGCTATTTTTTAAAGATCTTTAAAACAAATTGTGTCTTAAATAAGCCGTCACACACGGTCACCCCTCGTCCCCTTGCCTCAGCTACCTCCTCATCTTTTTCTTTCTTCTCTTTTATCTTTTTTCCTTCTCTCTCACTTCCTTTCTTTTTTAACACTGAGCATAAATAAACTCCATCCCAGGTCAGGTCAGAATGTTCCCGAAATTGAAATTAGTATTTCGAATTAGTGAAAGACTGAGCTTTTAAATAAAATATTAGGTAATGGATGTACCAGGAACGAACTGAAAAGATGCAAGCTTTTCTTACTGATTTTAGCTTTATTCCCTGGTGTCTCTCACTGAAGGAAGGTCATGAGCAACAAGGCACAAGTGCACAGGATCCAGAATTGCTAAAGTAAGTTTTCTCCTCCGGGGGAGTCCCTGAGGAAGCTTAATATGGCTGAGCCGTTCAGGGTTTCATATTCTTCCCCTAAGTAAATTAAATCACCAGCACATCTCATCACAGAGAGCGGCACAAAAGCCTGCTATACCTTTTTGGCAAGCAGTGCTTGAAATGGAGCTTTTCAAAATGCTAAGAGCTTACCCCCCCACCCCCTCAACCCCCAGCCATCTGTTTGGGCCAGAAGAGAGGTATCTTTGCTGGGCCTGGGGCTGGAAGGAGGTGGAGGAGGGAAAAGGGCCAGGGCGGGCAGACCTCGTCCACATGTGAGCCACATCACGTTCACATGGGCTTCTGTTCATGTTCCTCTCTTTCGCTCTATCACTTCACATAATTCTCCCCTGAAGCAGGCAGTCACCCTGTTGGATGTATGCGCAGAGCGAGTGGCTGTCTCCTCTCCACCTCCAACTTTGAAAGGGCTTTAAACGTGAGGGTATTATTTCTCTTCTTTTGCTGGGTTTGGGGTGCTCCTGCTGCTCCCTTTCTAGTTTCCTTAGGTGCTCTGTTAGGTTTTGAGTTTGTGCTTTTTCTAGTTTGTTGAAGCACCCATAGGTCTAACAGGAGAAACCTAACAGAGGACCATAGGGAGGGGAAGGGGGAAAGAGAGTCGGGGAGAGAGAGGGACACAAACCATGAGAGACTACTGAATACTGAAAATGAACCCAGGGCTGAAGGGGGAGCAGGAGGGGGGAAGGGGTGATGGTCATGGAGGGGGGGCACTTGTGGGGAAAAGCACTGGGTGTTATATGGAAACCAGCTTGACAATAAACTATTAAAAAAATAAAAAATAAACATGAGGGTAAACGAATACAAGTAAGAATGTGTGGGGAAGGTACAGTAGGGAAGCCTTCTGTGGCTCTGCGAGCAGATACAAATGCCGGCTTAATTAGAAAATCAATCTTGCTGTCCCGCTGATTGATTGCAAACCTCTGCTGGAGGTGGGGAAGAGTCGAGTCATGACGAGATAATTTTTCCCTATTACTAAAAGGAGGGCTAATGTACATCTCTAAGCAATTCAGCGTGAAGAACTAGTTAAAAACACGCCACCTTTTCCCTCTTGTTAATTGAATCTTTGGGGGAGGGGAGGAGGAATAACAGAGTCTGCATTTGTGAAACCTCTCACTATTCCCACCAGCGCCCCCAAGGGTACCAGAGTTCCGAGAATGACTTAATAACTTTCTTCAAAGAAATGGAAGCGTTTTTATAGGGAGGAGGACGGATGCCTTCTCACCATATCTACAGACCACTGACTTAAGTGGGTTTATATTGCTGGAGGAAAGAATTCACATTGTTGATGAACAGTTCACACTTTTTGGTGTGAAGTGTGTTCACCAACACGTACAGTGAGGATAAAGGTCAGATACTGTCTCCTTTGCTCAGCTGAGGAAACTGGCTCCTGGAGTGTAACCTGACCATGGCCACGTGGACAGCAAATGGGGGAGCCTGGGAGAATGGCAATCTGTCTTCAAAACCTTTGCCTTTCCCCCCCCCCACTTGGCTTCTGAAGATACACGTTCGTGGTAGCTGATCTGTTTCTGTTATTTCTCTCTTGCATCACATTCGTTCTGTGGTCTCATCTGCTTTTCATGCCCACCCTGTACACATCCCTAATCCAGAACAGCAGGTCTTACTTGACTGAATAGAATTCCCACATTTCTGATCTGCACTGGTCACCCTTCACTCTTGAAAATGCAGAGTGTTTTTGCCTCACTTATGGAGTGCCGTTCACTGTGTCTCTGTTGCTTTAATTCTTCGTTGTCTCTTCACAAATCTGTATAAGGTGCAACTGTAGCTCTCTTGCACTACTAATCTTTTTACCAGCAAAAAAGCCTCTCAGAAAATGCCTGCTGCAATTAAGTTTGGAAGGATTTTAGGAATCTCCTAGTTTAGGACACCAAGAAAAAATAATCTAGGTCTAACGGGTCCTGGAAGAATTTTCCCTGTTGCTTAGAAACTCTTTCCCTGGGTTCTTTTCTGTCTCCCAATATCTCAATTGTTCGGTAGCCTTCCACCCCATACCCTTCTCCAGCCCACATTGGGCCTTAAACATAAGCTAAAATACCTTCTCTCTCATATCAGTCAAGTTTTTTTAAATTCAGCCACCTCACGCACTCTTAAACACATCTAATGTCTGTCATATTTAATCACCTCCAAAAAGCCTACAGCCAACCTCAAGCTTATTAGTGAAATGGAACCTGCTGCATTCTTTGGGCAGCGCTCATCACAAACTTCATTTTATGAAAAATATAGCGAGGCTTGCTTACTAAACTCAGAAATTATTTGTGGTAATGGTCAGACATGGTAAGAATAATTATGCAGCTAGTTTTAAGATCTCATTTTCTCATTTTGGATATTCGCTTCAGCATAATGGATTTATTTATTATGTATGTAATGTTACACATATCAGAATAAATCCTTGAAGGTAGACCCAGAGAAGGCATCAGCCTTCATTCCATGAAACCCACCAAACCGAAAGAAAAAGAGGGGATGTGAGTTCCTGAAGATCATACACATGGAAACCTCTGACTAACAGAAGAGACATATATTTTGTAAGGAGCATTTATTTGAGGTACCTGTGTTTTTTCTACCCTGTGATCCTCGAGGCTTGGCGCTAAAAGGCAGTGAGTTGCCTTAAGTATTGGGAGTAGAAGGAAGAAGAATGATTAACCCCAGAGGCTTTGAGAATTTGTATGTCTGTGTTTTAAGGGAACAAAAAAGGTAACAATAAAATGCCTGCATAGGGTGACCAGTGCAGTTGGTTAAGCATCCAACGTCAGCTCAGGTCAGGATCTCACAGTTTGTGAGTTTCGAGTCTCCCATCAGGCTCTGTGCTGACAGCTCGGAGCCTGGAGCCTGCTTCTGATTCTCTGTCTCCCTCTCTCTGCCCCTCCCCCACTCATGCTTTGTCTCTCTCTTTCTCTCTCTCTCTCTCTCAAAAATAAGTAAGCATTAACATTTTTTTAAATGTCTGCATAAATATTCTGTGCATCGTGAACTTTTACCACTGCTACCTTGAAAAACAGTTTGTGTATTTTGAGGTTGAGTATAATTATTATGATTTTCTTTCCTAAGCCAGAGGTCATGCTAGTCAGTCCAATTTAGAAATCTGGAGACGGAGGCTTAGAAATGGTAGATAATGTCCCCAAGGTCACACAAATAACTGATGGCAAATCCAGAAGATCATTCTTCTCTAACTCTAAAGCTTCTGCTCTCAACCTGCTAAGTACAGTAAACCCTGTGTGTTTATGAATAGAGAAATAATTTTGTGTGTGTTGGTAGGAGTGGAGAGAGAAAGCTGATACCTGAATTTGACATTGTCTCAGAAAATATGTTGCCTCTGGTTTTATGCATAAAAGTCCATTGTTAAACTATGATAAGGAATAAGCCGAGAATGAATGATGGTCTGGGTTTCATTTGCTCTAAGGCTTGGTAAAACTCCTACAATACAGTTAATTCTTAGAAACATTTCTCCTTTAAGTATTAAGATACAAAAATGTTACAAATGTCTTAAAATCTTGAGATAAATTAGCCATGGATTTATGGCATGATAATATTTTTAAAAGCTCCGAAATTTTATGCAGGGCTTCATACTTCTGTGATATTTCTTTAAATATAAGAAATTCCATAGAAAGTCTTGAGGTAAAGAATCTTAGGTTAAGCTTTCCTCCAACTCTTTCTGCTCTGGCTTTGAGAGACATTTGGAGCCCACTCACTTTGTGTTATCAGTAACCTTGTGAACACACCTAAGGTAAAAATGAGGACAGAATTGACCTAGACTATTTGAGTTTTAGGAGGTAGGGTTTGGCAAAAGATTGCCAAACTGAATTGCTTTAGGAATCCCTACTACTCCCTTGCTGGCTGAAAGAGAGAGTCTGAACCCCATCTTGCTTTGGAAATATTTGTTAACATTTTTGGAACTGACAGATACTTTTTTTTTTGCTAGACTGGTATTTTCTCCATCTGTGGTTTTCTGTTTATTTCTAATTAATTCCAGATAACAATGATAAATAAAACAAACAGGCAGCAGACCCTTTGGATATCCTGGTGTTCTGCAAACAGAGATGTATCATGTGAAAAGAATGTCGATTACTCCTGAAAAATGAAACGATGGCTAAACATTCCCACAATATTTTTAATCTTATGCACACCTCTGTTTCCATCGCTCTCACCAGTCCCATGGATAGCACTTTGTTGTGTGAGTTGGAAAATCCCAAGGCAGGCCTGTGCAAGGGTCGTGCACCAAACTGCTGCGGCTGGCCGGACACTTGGGTTTGTTTTCTAGGCAGCTCTTTCCCACTACCAGTGAGTGAAGCTGGAGAGACATCGCTCTTCCCATTTCACAGAGATGTGAATGACATAGCCACTATTGCATAGCAAGCATCCCCAGGATCTGAGTCTAAGATTAATTCCAAAACCCAGCCTCTTTTCACTTTTTACCATAATACTATATTTCATGAGCATTTTTGGGGGCTGTTTTACAGTTGTCTACTTTCAGAAGAATGAGTATAAGACTTAGTAAGATTTTGGATAAGACAGTAACATTGAGTAGGCAAGGTAAGACTGAGCCATTTATAGACTCAACTAGAGATTTCATAAATAGCCACAATTGACAGATTTCACTGTGGACAGATGGCACTTTTGGCTAGCATCAGCTCCATTCCTCGAAGGTAACTCCGTGTCACCACTGCTGGTCTCTCTTACACTCACTTGGGCGAGCTCAGTGTGGAGTGCAATGGGGAGGATTCCTCTGACTTGATGTGGATCTTAATATCTCATACCCATCAGCACTGAAATGAAAGAGAAAGAAATTTACTTTGTATGTTCTTCCCTCTTTCTAAAAATGTTGCCACAAAGGGCCCTGGAAGGTAGGTTGCAAAGACCTATACCTGGAATTCTTATCTTCTCACAGAGATTACTGGTACTTGTGACCATAAGAGACTCGACTTATTTTGAGATCAGATATATAGTCGGTAAGTGAATTATATTTTAGGTTTGAATCAAACTCATTTTTCCTTCCAAATTGTCCCAAATATAGTTGACCAGGCATCTTTCCACTTTATATTCTTATTTATTTAGAGGAAATATAGTCCTTATGTTTCACATCAGTTTATACTTCACTCATCAAAATATGTGGCAATGAGTGTATGATGTCCCCTAGAAAATTCTTGGGGTCCTTTTGATAAGATTTAGTTCTTGTAATCAGGGAATTATATCATTTCTGGAGAGTAAGTTCCGAAAGGGCTCTAGGTTAATTCAAAGCTTCCTTCAGAATGGGTTGTGGAAAGCTGAGTTTGGAAGAGTGATTTTGAATAATTAGTTACTCTCTAAAACTACCCGTGAAGACTGCTGGATAAGAGGTTACTAGACTTCTCAAACAGCTTGCTTTAGTGTCTACTGTCCAACCACAAATGATCAAATTGATAGATAAATTATTCTATTTACCAAAATGTGTAATGACATGTTTTAAACATTATGAACTCTGAATACATAGTGGAACATTTGACTACATAAAAATTAAAAGCATATGATTAACTGGTAAATAATATTGGCAACAAATATGCTGAGAGCTATTTATTTAACAAATGAAAAATATATTTGAAAATAAAAATGTAAATATCCCATTAGAGAAATGGATACATGACTGAAGGAAATACAAATGTATACACGCATGTAAATGAAAAATCAACATATGCAAAATACTTGGTCTTATTAATAGTCAAATGCATCCAAATGAAAACAATGGGATCATTTTTAAACTAGCATACTGGCACAACAATGTTAAAATATTAAGTGCTTCAAAGAGTTTTTTTGATAATCTGCTGGTTGAGGTACATGTCAGTACAATTTTCCTAGAAATGCATTTAACAATACAAATCAACACTCTTAAAAAAGTTCATGTCCTTTTATGCAATAATTTTACTTCTAGGAATCTAAACAAAGTTGTGGACAAAGATTTATTGCAAAGGTATTTATTGCATTGCTATTTTTAATAGTGAAAATAAAATAGCCAACATTTCTCATCATAGAGTTAAACAAATAATGGTTAAATAAATTAGGGTATATTACACAGACTATTATTCATTTACTAATGTCATATTAGAGAGTTTAATGTCATGGGAAAATGCTAGTATAAATGAAAAAAGAGCAGAACATGAAAGTCTGGTATAAGATCCTAATTGTGCAAAAACAAACCAAATATGCAAATATATGAAAAGACACTTCAGAGAAACCAGTTGTTAATCATTTGATGATGAGAGTGTATGTGATTGTAGTTTTCTTTTGTATAATATTGTGCATTTTAAAAATAAGGAGCTCATGTTAGTTTTATAATTGTTAAACAACACACTTTGCTCGTAGTGATAGAATTCTTAGAATTTTCAATAAGTTACAGTGGTAGAAGTAATATATTCATCAAAAACTGAAATGGTAAGTTTGGGGCTTTGCAATGACCATTAAATAACTGACTCTTTTTTTTCTACCCTATATTCTCATGGCTGTAGCATAGCCATCTGTGAAAAAACCTACGGGTGGAATTTATTGTCCTGTCTTCATGTAAAAATGATCACCCAGAAGAAAAAACATTCATTCTACTTTGTCAGTTAAAAAAAACAAACCCATAATTAATATCAGAAGAGTTTTCTGAGTTTTGAATATAATCTAATGGGGGATTTCTTTAGAAACCTCACTCTTTATTGAAAAGGGAAAATAATGTTTTGAATATGCCAGTTATCTCAATGAAAACATCTTTCGGAAGGCATTCTCCCCACTTGATTGGCTTGATTTAACTACCTTATTAGGTAGAAGGGAGTTTGGCTGCATAGCATAAGATGTGGTTAAGGAATCGTAAACTTATTACAAGCATACTCTGGTTTGGAGAGGCAGCGTGATGTGTGGGGTGAATGAAGACTTGGGATTGCATTTTAGCTCTGCCACCTTGAAGAGGTGTGAGCTTGGGCCATCATGTTATAACTCTTGCTTATTTTGAAGGGTTCTTGTGAAGAATGCATGTAATAATACATATGACTTATTATACAATCTATGGATGATGGTACTAGAAACTAGACTCTTGTCTTACCTTAATATTGAGAAGTTGGACTTGAAGTTTCTTTATAGCAATTATTCAGTAGTCCCTGAAATTTCTATTCCCACCCTTCACAAAAATCTCTAGTTTGTTTTGTTCTGTTTTAGTAAGCTTTATGCCCAGCATGGGGCTTGAACTCATGACTCTGAGATCAAGAGTTGCATGCCCCACTGACTGCCAGGTAGGCACCCATGTCCCTAGAGGTTTTAGTTTAAGCCTAAGAAATATGGATGCCATACCTTTGCTTACTGGTACTCATACTCTTTAATCTCTGGCAGCCCCAAAGAACAGCTATTCTTTAAAATATATTTGTTTTTTATATATTTATGATAAACTATAAAAGTAATAAAACCATAAGTCACAGTTCTGTTTATTTATAACCACATCACATCTGTGTGTACCTTAATTTAAAAATAAATCAATGAACTGAAATGTAATATTTGTGAGAAAGCTGTATATGCTTTTTTATAATATATTTATAGTTTTGAAAAGTTAAAAAGGAAAACTTACCTGGATCAAGATGTGTGGTAGAGAAGCAATGTTCTCAGGTTGAAGAACTCTTAGTGGATGGGCTTGATCCTTAGGGGTCCTCAGGAGAGAGTGGAGTCTTCACTTGGGAAAAGCAGGTAGCAATATGTGTCATGGCAATAGGATTTTAAACTTCAGGCAGTAGACAGCCTGGACAAGAAAAACTAAGAATAATGAGTTAAAAGTCTTTTTTTTTTTTAACATTTATTTATTGTTGAGAGACAGAGACAGAGTGCGAGCACAGGTGGGGCAGAGAGAGAGGGGACAGAATCTGAAGCAGGCTCCAGGCTCCCAGCTATCAGCACAGAGCCCGATGCAGGGCTCGAACCCACGAACCGTGAGATCATGTCCTGAGCTGAAGTCAGATGCTTAACCGACTGAGCCACCAAGGTGCCCCAAGATTAATCGGTATAAATTCATGAAGTGACAAGGACATTTTTGGGAAAAAATTAATCATTTTTTCCTTTGTAGCAAACTGAAAGAAAATGAAGGTCAGGAACTCTCATGAACATTGAGGGAAGCTGGCATGGAGGGAAAATGATGATGTTTTGGTTGATACTTGGAGCTTTCTAAAAGTTAAGTTTAGGCTTCTTAATAAAAACTTAATTTTTTATCTTTTTGCCAAGGAACTGTTATTTTATAATAAGGTATAAAGTGTCTTTTTTAGTAAAGACTAACATTTACATAGAAAAGCCTCAAGTGGACAATGATTTATTTTATTAGATTAAAAATATGTGAGTGGCTCAGTAAATTAAGTGTCCGACCTTGGCTCAGGTCATAATCTCTGGTTTGTGAGTTTGAGTCCTGCATGGGGCTCTCTGCTGTCAGTGCAGAGCCTACTATGGATCCTATGTCCCTCCCCCGCACGTATTCTCCCTCCCCCCCCTCTTTCTCTCAAATAAACATTTAAAAAAATGTGAATTGAGTTTTCCCTCAGCAAAGAATATCGTGCTAGTTCAGAAATTCATTATAAAATTAGTGAGCTTTTTGAATAATTGAGTCTAGAAACCATTAGGCTGAGATAAGCAAGCCTGGATACTGTATAGGAAGGTAAGATGCAGAGTTGGGGTGGGAACAGGGTGGCATGGGAAATCAGAGCCTCAGTAGGGTGAGAAGGGTATCCAGAGAGAGGGTTGGGGGGTATGTGTGGCAGCTTAGGAGACTGGGTATCTATTAGGGAGGTTGACCCAATAAGTAAATACATTGGAGATCATGGTTTTGTAGTATTTAAGAAGAGAGTTATAAATTAGGGGAAAAAAGAGAAAAATGGGATGAATTATGTGATATTAGATCAGAATTGAAAATATTGATATAAACTTATCGTTTTACACACACACACACACACACACACACACACACACACACGTACGTTTGCTAGCTCTGGCCACTGAGAGAGCTACAGAACAGTGACACCCCAATCATAACAAGCACCCCTACAGACCAGATCTTGATTTCTAAATACCATTCTCTATTAAAAGGAAGCATGATTGCTTAGAGAAATGACTGATTCCCTGACTGGGACTGGGAAAGTACAAGAGAAGCCTGGTACATCTCTTTGTCCTAGGACATAAGGAGTAATGGGAACATGTTAAAGAACACAGTAGCCTTCTTGAAGGGAATCACACACTCACCCCACACACTCATACTCACCTTGGATATTTGAGCTTCAAAATATATAATATTAATAAAGGATTATAACTTACTAAATAAAATAGAATCCAAGCAATCCTACTACTGTAAATAAATAGGTAAATAAGTAAATTGAGAGAAGTGAATGATGACTAATAAGTCTAGAGGGAATACTTGAATGAGAACATCACTACTTGCTACCATTTCAGTAGCAATTAAGCCAAGAAACCTTTATGGATATGAAAACTACTTGGGTAAAAGTTGAATGGGGAGCCAATAATAATATAATCTCAGAGAGGTGTCTTTCACAAAACATCATCTTAGGTATCATCTAAGTCCAGTTATCAAAGTTAACCCTACCACAGAAAGGTTGAAATGAAATTGTGATCACTTGATAGGAAGACATAGAGGAACTGAGTATCAGTTCTGAGATATTACTGCCAACGATCTGTAATCTGAATCTAATCATGAGAGAATGTCAGGCAGATTCAGATTGAGGCACATTGTACAATAACTGACCTGCAGTTTTCAAAAATGTCAAAGACATGGATGTTGAGGCAAGATTGAGGAATTATTCCAGACCGAAGGGGACTAAAGACACAGAGAACTAAATATTTAGGTCTCTGCTAGATCCTATTGCTATGAAAATCACAAGTGGGACAACTGGTAAACGTTGAATAGCGTCTGAGATTAGGTGGTAATGATGTGTCAGCGTTAATTTCTATTTTGAGGTTTTATTGTAGTAATATAGAGAAATATCTTTGGAGGAAATTTATACTAAGTCATTAATGGGTTACAGGGCAACATTGTTGGTGAGGGACTCTGAAATGATTCAGGAAAAAAAAATTGTACTGTACTTGCAACTTTTCGTAATTTTGAAATTATTTTGAAATAAAAAAGTTATCTTTAGTATGAAAAAAATGAATATAAGAAGTGACCTTGCCTTCAGGAAGACTACTGTATAGTAGAAAGACCAAGAAAATTACGCTGAAGTCAGCAGAGATGGGGACAATGTGGTGACATGGTTACCAGCTAAGGCTTTGTAGCCAAATGGCCTGCACTCCAGTACTAACTTGGCATTTCCAGCTAGGAGACCTTAAGAGGGTAAGTGCTGGGGTCTTTTAGGGTTTTCAACTCTGAGAGAAGGGGATGATAGCACTGTAACCTCATAGGATAATGCAAGGTTTATAGAGCATGTGGCAAGTGCATAATAAATAGTAGCTATTATTATTGGTGATTAGGTTTATGGTTATTTGTAGCCCTAGAACTCCATCTAAATTCTGGCTGTGCCACTTTCTATATGACCTTGTGCAAATTACTTATTTTTCCCCTAAGGCTCTAGTTCTTCATTAAAAATAGAAACAATGATCATATTAATAATAATAATAATAATAATAATAGGAAGAGGATGAGTGTGGGTATTAAATAAGATAGTGTAAAATGCTTAGCACATTATAAACACTTTATATGTTAGTTATTGCCACATAAAAACAAGATGAAATATTAAATTCTGTCAGAGAAATAAAAAGCATGTAGCAGTTCTAAAGAAAAGGAGAAAACATCTGGGTGGAAAGAGAGGGGAGCACTAGGTTGTGGAATTCTCTGGAACAAGTGAGAGGTTTCAACTGTCATTAAGAGATGCTAAGTATAGAAGCAGGGCAGTGGCAGTAGAGAAGGGGAGAAAGGGATGTGGTGGCTGAGGGTGAACCAAGACTAACTAGTGATCTCTCAGCATTGATAGATAATGGGGAGCCAAGAAGGGGGAGCTAATGGAGGGGGAGAGGAATACAGTGATTAAAGTGGTGGGGAATTGGCAAACAATGAAACTGGCTCTAGAGAGAAAGCTTCTCTCTAGAGAGGAGGAGACTGGACCCACAGCAGTCAAAATGGAAGACTGTGAGTGAGCTTTCCAAGGAAGAGTGTTCTGAAGAGAGAAGGGAGGAGGAGTCAGGGGAAGAATTTGGGAAGCACCATCATTCAGGGAGAACAGAGAGGAGATGGGAGGGAGAGCAAGACAGATGGGAGGTGAATGAGTCAGGAAGGTGCTCAATGAGAGGAAAGGGAGTAGCTTGGTTCAGAAAAGAAGGCAGATGGTTGAGAAGAGTAAAGACTGGGGGCAAGGTACTGCAGTGAGTGGTTAGCTGTTACTTGCTGAATTATAAGAAGGGAGGGTAGAAACCAGACTCCAAGGGGTTAAGTGACAAGGAGGGCATATTTTGGGGATTCTTGAGGATACTTTAACAGCCAAGGCAGATGTACCAGGAAGCAAATGAGGCTTCAGTTTCAGGCTCTTCGCTTGCTCAGACCTTTCCCAGGACCTAGGATGGACCCTTGCAATGCCTTCCCATGGTTATGTGATCTGAAAACTTATAAATGTAAGATATTTGAGTGAGTTTGTTCAGCCTACTTTAACCAAATTCCACAGACTGAATGGCTTAACCAGCAGAAATTTCTCACAGTTTTGAAGGCTGGGAAGTCTGACATCATGGTGCTAACGTGCTCGAGGTCTGGTGGGAGCCTTCTTCCTATAGAAGACAGCAAGCATCTTCTCCATATTCTCACAAGGTGGTGGGGTAGGTAGTGAAAGGAGGCAACAGAGAGGGAGAGACACATAAGGATCCTCTTTCAAAAGGGCATTAATTCCATTATGAGGGCCCTACACTCATGACCTAATCTAAATACTTCCCAAAGGACCCATTTCCAAACACCATTACATTGGGATTAGGGATTCAAGGCATGAATTTTGGAAGAACACAAGCATTCAGTGTTTAACAGTATTTAACACATAACTGCAGTCAAGTAAGTGGCAGTCTTCCCATTCAGACTCTCCTTCAAGCATGGCTTCCCTGCTGTTGAAAGGCATTCGAACTTCAGCAAAGGGAAATGCTTAGGGTTTCAGGGGATACTGTGTGGTTTGCATGTCTTTGGCATATAGTTCAGTGACTACTCATAGTTCCAGGGATTCTCTCCCCACCCACTGGGATGGCTCACCTAGCATGGATGCACAGTCAGTGACACCAGGTGTGAATGCATCTTTGGAAACCTGGCATTGGGAAAAATGTGGATAGTGGACCAGAAAAGGTGTGATATGTACAGAGCCAGAAGCTAGCATGTGCCGTGTCCTTCCAGTTATGAGATATATAAACTTGCAGGAAGAAGATCAAGTTCTTGTCAAGACCCAGTCAAATGCAAATTCTCTCCTATCAGGTAAGACAACCAAAAATTGGTAATCTACCACTGTGATAAGACATCAGTAACAAACTGGTTACTGGGTGTTGTCAGCTCAAAGAAGATTTAAGATTAGTCACAGAAATGTTTGGAAACCTTTCAATTCACATATAAAAGAAACTTGATAAGAAATTTTTACAAATTTGAGAAAAAAAATCCTACCAACTTACATATTATCAACAATATATGTTGATATATCAACAATATATATCTGAACAATATATGTTGATATATCAATAATATATATCTAAACTGTGAGTAATGAACACATTATTTTGATTAACTGAACTGGAAGACGGGTTGAATCCTTGCCAAATAAAGAAGCACTTTAAAAGAATGCTGGTTAAAAAAAAAAAAGAGGGACATGTTAAAGAGGTCGGGCAACTCATAAAAAAATTACATTATTTTCTGGATATCTGTAATGTCCATTCTTTTTTAAAAATTGTAATTACATTTTTTCTTGTTTTAGATATTCATTTATGTACCTAATCTTTATAACTTTGAATTCTTTATCTTCATGAGCCCTCCTGCCCCCAAAGTGTATATTTGGTAGTCCTCCCAAAACCTGAATCTACCCTCACATGACAGCAATGCTTTTTTCTAGAGGCTTACTCATTCTTGCACAGAAAAAGCTAGGATGTCAGCTTTGGGCTAAGATAGGTTATTAAATATTTCATTATTTGCAATTTTTAGGCTAAGGATGAGCTGAGCATTTTGTGTGCAGAAGGCAAGGTGATAGTTGTTTGAGAAAGCTGGAAATACTCCCTGTTTGAGGAGGCCCATGGTGTGGAGAGGAATGGATTCAGATACAGTAGAGAAAAGAGGTGTTTTTTTTTTTTTAATTTATTCTGGGAGAGAGAAAGAACACAAAAGGGTAGGGGCAGAGAGAGAGTGAGAGCGAGAGTGCACGTGCGAGAGAGAGAGACTCCCAAGCAGACTGCACACACAGAGCTGCATCCCACAGACCTTGAGATCATGACCTGAGCTGAGATCAAGAGTCAGATGCTCAACCAACTGAACCACCCAGGCACCCTGAGAACACAGGTTTTTAAAAGCAGATGCTGACATACAGCCATGAAAGAGAATAGAGGAGTGGGCTATGAGTGTGGAAGGGCAGAAGGGTGTTCTAGTCCTGTGGCCTCTGTCTCTTAGTTCACACAGGAGACTAGGTTATCATCTCATGTCAGGGGTGGATTGTTTGGGGGATTTCTAAGGCCTTAGCATATCAATAATAGCTGTTTGGCCAAACAAAACTGTGAAACAGCAATGATGGACATAAACTCTGCCTGTTGTCCTGGGACACTGAGCCCAGAGACCCTTGATGGACTTGGCAATAGCTGTCTGAGGTGAAGATCGAGTTTGGGGATAGCCCTATACTGTCCCCTATTATAGTGTCAGTATGATCAGAGGATACAACTCAGGTCATAATGCAAAGTAGTGGGAACACTGTCAGGTGGAGAACTTGAGTTGTTGCCTAGAGGAAAGGCACAAGGATTTATATATATGGAGCCTTACTCCACATAGTATTTAAGGCAGCTTACAAGAATGCATGCAATAAAATAGCAAGATGTGGTCTATAAATAAAAAAATCAAGGCTGGAGAAGCATAAAATAGAGAAGAGAAGTCCTCAGCTGTGACTTGTCGGTGGTCTTCAAGTAACTGAAGAGCTGTCATGTGGACGAGCATTGAGGGTTATTTGGTAAGTGGACTCAAGAACATGGGGGAGGAGTTACAGTGAGGCAGACATCAGCACGACATAAGGCAGGGCTTTCTAACAAGCAGAGCTGCTCCACAGAGGAAAAGAGGTCATGATCCCCTCCTCCATCACAGGAGGCATTCAAACAGAGCTAGGTAGCCTCCTTTCTGGCTTCTATGAGAGCCAGCTGATGTAATAGGTAAAGACCATCCCCTGACAAAGCTCTTAGGGTCAGCATTTAATGGTTGTATGACAGGAACTGTTCTAAACAGTGCCCTAAAAATAGTAAACTATTCTAAAATACTCCATGCAATAATAAAAGCTTGCCTATAGTCCTACTGAGTATTGCTATGACCTACAGGGTTGTTGCCTTTGAAATGTCACTGTAAATTGTAAACCCAAAATTTCTGAAGCAGAAATGAGTAAGCTCCAAATGAGAGGATGGGCAGAGTGACAGGTGCATGGGTTGCAGCTCGTCTTCACCCTGCTCCCTGAGTCATCATTGGCGATTTGAAAGGCTGGTGGTGTCCATCCATTCAACATTCAACAACAAAGGTCTGGTGTTCCCTATCACATGTCAGGCCCAATACTCGGCCCTGAGGAGAAGACAGTAGGCAAAAAATATGCAGTCCCTGATTTCATGGTGATTGTTGCTTAGTGGGAAAATGGCATTAATAAAAATCAACGTGTATACTGACAAATTCTGATATGTGTTAGGAAGAAGGGGAAGAGTGCTATAGGAAAGCAGGTAGCTCTAAGACCTTTTGTAGCATGAAGGAAGAATATGTTTACTGATCTTAGGTATAGAAAAGTGAGAGGCAGGAGAAGGATTCAGAGGGAGAGCATGTCAGACTGAAGGGACAGTGTGTGAAAAGGATCAGGAAAATGAGGGAGTGTGGAGCACTTGAGGACTTGCATGGGCAGAATGGCTGAGGAGGCCTAGAAGCTGGTGGCCAGAGCAGTGTGAGCTGGAGAAGAGGGTGCAGAATGTGTTCAGAAGCTGTACTGAGGACTCTTATCTTGATCCTAATGGCACAGGGAAGCCCTTATGGGTTTACCAGGGAAGAAACATGATTACATTGGTATTCTGCTGCCATGTATATGTGTGTGGTTGTGTGTCACTGCTTTAACTTTGGAGTTAGAACTTGTCTGGGGAGTGGGACAAGAACAGATAAAGGGACCCTATTCAGTAAGCTGTATGAGTAATCAGGGTGAGAGGTGGCAGTGATTTGGGCAAAAGCTCTGGTTGTGAATGTGGAAAGTGAACACTTGATGAGCATGTTCATCACATGTTCCTAAGGTGAGCGTGAGATAAAAATGAGCAGGACTTGGTGATAGGAGGTGAAGATGATGGAGGGGAAGCAGTATCAGGGATGACTCCCAGAAACTCAACAGATGAATGTTCCGTTCACTGATGGGGGTGCACCAAGATAGGGTGGTCTAAGACACAGGCTAAAAGGAAAGAGAGACCTTCTCACCTTACCTAATTCAAGGTTAGCAAAGGCAACCAGGTCAACTGATTCAAATTTACTTCAACTCTGTGCAATTCCATCCTATCCTGTCCTATTGGCTCCATCTCAAGGAACATACCAAATAAGGCTTTGTGAGTGATCCAGACAAGTATGAGAGGCACCCAAGGTGGTTCCATGGTCATCTCTTACACTTGATGATTGTCCAAATAACCAACGTTCTCCCCAGAAAGTGTGCAGGGCCTGCAGACACAGAAATGAAATGCTACCAACTATAGCAATTAGGCACTCCCACAGAGAACTTGAGTATCTTGCTAAAGGAGTGGACTGACTTTATCTAAAAATGGAAATTAGACTCCATAAGGTAACCTTGAAGTTATCAGGCAAGGGTTGGTGTGAACATGATAGAACTTCAAGATTACCCTTTGTTGGTCTATACTGACCAGGCCCTGGGGACTGGAGTACTTCCTCTTGTTCTTAGCCCTGGATCCTGTGCTTATGTTCTCATCCCCATGGATAATAACTACTCTTCAATGACCCTGTCTGTATTTTATGATGACTAACTGGAAAGTGTCTGATATCTGGGAGTTTCCTGACAAAGGTAGTGTATAAATTCAGTCTTGATGTCTGGGGATGATGATTCTAGCCACATGGTTGCCCAAAGTGACAACTGGAAAGTCGGAGCCCCAGCCTCCTCTCCACCCCCAGCCATGTTGGAACTTCGTCATGACCCCTGTGGACCTCACCCTCCAAGAGTTCTACGACCACCCCTCTCCTAACATCACTCAGAATCTCTGTGTAGATATCATTGTCTAAATGCCCACACTTCTGGGAGAAATCATATGCTTTATCTAGTTTTGCATCTTAATAATAGCATCTAACTGTTACATGCCCTACCCCACCTTCAAAATGTGCTTCTGTGCATGTTTCATGTAATGCCCATACAGTCTTGTGGGATAGCTATTGTTACAATCCTCCCTGAGGAGGCTCAGCTACTTACCCAAGGTCACAGCCGGGCTGGGACTCTGTATTTCATGCTCTCTCTGCTCTACCAGTTGTTCCCTCCTGCTTAAAGCAAACAGATCTGTGTTGGGAGGGGGAGCTCAAAGATGTGAGCAGGGAGGATTTTCCCATTATCCGTTGAAGTCACACAACAGAAACAGCTGTCGATTTCTTTCCCCGTAATGGTAGTCCAGCTGTCAGCACAATGGCTGTGAGTACAGGATGAAAAGGGAGATAGGCCTCTGTCTGAATACTGACCTCCAACATTGTTGTGTGTGACTTGAACTGAGTTATCACGAAACTAGGATGGTGTTAGCACCTACGTCATAAGGCCTATACATGTAAAATGTAGAGTTAAGTTGGACACTTAATTTATCATGTTCTGAGAAATATTTGCTTGTTAATGTTTAGATGACAGTATGTCTTGTAGTTAGAATAAACAAACATTTAAGTCTATATTATTACTTTTATGTTCTCTCTTTATGATAAATTTTTACTTTTTTGACTTAAAAATTCGACTTCCTATTTTCTAAAAGTCTTTGTTTCCTGTGTTTTGAGAAATTTATTTCTGGCCATCAGCAAATGTCTGCATTTGAAAATTGTTTGGGGTAACTGGAATTTCTGTGGCTAAATTATGTAACTAAATTCCAAAGCCTACCATAACTGGCAGAAGCAGTAATCAATCTGTTCTGAATGAAAAACAGAATAAATTAACAATGAAATATATAACTGAATAAAATTTTTAAAAAAGGAACAAATGAGATTATGATTATTATTACACAAGTAGACATGCCACTGTTTCTGAAACATAGTCAATACTTAAAAATATTATTTTGGTGGCAGTGTTGCAGTTCTATCCTAGGACCTAACTTTCTTTTTGTTTAATTTTTTAAATGTCTATTTATTTTTGAAAGAGAGAGACAGAGTGTGAGTGGGGAAGGGGCCAAGACACAGGGAGACAGAGAATCTGAAGCAGGCTCCAGGCTCTGAGCTGTCAGCAAGGAGCCTGACGCAGGGCTCAAACTCACAGACCACGAGATCATGACCTGAGCTGAAGCTGGACACATAACCCACTGAGCCACCCCAGTGCCCCCAACTTCCTTATTGACCTCACTTTGAACACGGAGGCAAACAGCTTTGAACTGTTGCTTGTTCTGTGTTGATTGGAAGTGGCTGACTAGAACATCGTGTTGAGAAGGAATCTGACGTGTACTCAGGGATCAGCTGAAATCAATTAGTGTTCCTCTATGTGTGCTGTGCAATCATGCCCTTTTCCTGAGAACAGTCTGCAGGACCTGTCACCCTCTGTGCCTCATTATCTGCCCCAGGCATTTGCTCAGATGCTCAGACTAAGTGCAGTTTCCAGCTCACAGAGGCACTGCCTGCTTGGGTGACAGCAAAGAATTTAATGAACGGGAGCTATGTATGGATGGGTTCTCATGAGAGGGGTTTGCAGGCTGGGGCTTCAAAAATAACTGTGCAGCAGCAACTCTGGGTGAGCCAACACATGCTGTATATTTTCATCCAAATAAAAGACATTCATTCTGAAGACCCTGGAACAGCTGTAACTTGAGATTCCCACAAATGCTTGGAAAACTGTCAGTTCTTTGTGAGTGGCAGTAGATATGGAAGCAAGAATGCCGGTAAGAATGTGAAACTGATTCTGAGCAACAGGGCCTGGGATTAGGCTTCCAAGAAGCCAACATTCTTTAGTACTGGTCTAGCATTCAAGTGTTCAGGGGACAGTATTTTTATGAAGCTTACTGATGAAACATTTGCTGATTTCCATCCTGGAAGAATTACAGAAATACTTGTTATGAAATAGAGAAATAATTGTTGTGAATAGTCTCTTAGAATAGGGCTTTATCAGAGATTCCACTCTGTGATCTGCAGAGAATTCTAACAGTGTGCTATGTTTTTCTTTTGTGTCTACCAAATTTATCAATGTCTCAGGTCATTATTTGCCTGATCACAACAACATGCGTTCATGAATATGTATCAGCTGAAATCCTGCAATTTTATGTGTTAATTTGCTCATGTCTTTAGGTGTTTATAGCAATTAAATAAGACCTTGATAAATTCAGAGGAAATAAAAAAGCTTTGATATTATGAGTGCTTATGTGGTTGAATTGCAGGCTCTGAGATAAATTATGTTTTGTGCAACTATTAATTCATTTATTGGTTTATTAGATATTTTCCCATTTAGTTATATTTCTTCTTAGGAAATAAGTAGTCTCTTCTTGACTACATTGTTTGGCCCTCTTCTGATGTTCATTTTAGCTTGTGAATACAACTAACTCTTATCTTGGCTGATGTGAATGTAGCTCTGCTCTCCTGTTGGGGATGTATCAGAGGTTCTGGAAATTTATCTGTAGCGAGTCAGAGAAGCCTCAGGGCAGGCTGCACAGGGTCAGAGTTCTGTCACAGTCCCTTCACGTCGGAAGGGACCCAGGAAGAGAAGGCATTCTGAGATAGCAGAGAGGAGCCCAGCAATCAAAAGGTCTCGGTGTCTGAGAAAGAAAAGCTAGGGGTGGGTCAGCCCAGCAGGTGGTGCTCCTCCTGGAGGCAGGACTTGCGAGAGCAGGGATTTTGAGTGGGCTACAGAGAAGCACCAACCCGAGAACTGAAATGTGCCCATGTAGAAATGGAAATGAGAACCAATGGAGTATGAGTGGCAGTAACTTGGGCACAGGATACAATTCTAGGAAGGGATGGGGTGGAGTCACCAGATACAACAAATAAAAATACAAGATGTCCTGTTACATTAGAATTTCAGATAAACAAAGAATAATTTTAGCTTAAGTATGTCCCATGCAATATCTGGACATACTTAACTAAATATTTATTTGTTGTTTATCCAAAATTCAAATTGTTTTAATTGTTTTAATTTTTATTTTTGAGAGACAGAAAATGAATTGGGAGGGGCAGAGAGAGAGGGCGACCCAGAATGCAAAGGAGGCTCCAGGCTGAGCTGTCAGCACAGAGTCCGATGCAGGGCTCAAACCCATGGGCCGCGAGATCATGACCTGAGCTGAAGTTGGACGCTTAACTGACTGAGTTATGCAGGTGTCCCATCTGAAATTCAGATTTAACTGTGAATCTTGTATTTTATTTGGCCCTGCTAGGTGTGTGTAGGGGGGTAGGGGGACACTAGTCAGCACTTTAAGCTTTACTGACATGGGAATGATGGAGGAGCTGGCTGGAGGGAGGCATGAGGGGAATCAGAAGCAGATGAAGTAGGGTTAATGTTTGTGTGTGTGTGTTAGAGAGAGAGAGAGAGAGAGAGGACTAGGAGACTAGTTCTGAATAATTTTATGTTGGCTGTAAGACCCAGTTATTTTCACAATGTGTCATTACTTTTTCTTTGGTTTCATTTTGCTTTGCAAGCACCAGTTGCACTTGGCCCATGTCAGAGACAGGATATTTGTTGGTTTGTAACATGAAACTGACAAAGCTGTGTGTACCCAAAGCAAAGCCATCTCATTGAGAATGAAAATTTCAGTACTCCAAAAACGGTTGTCTAGATAACAGTGGACACATGAATATTTGGAAACATCTGGATGATTGCTATCTTCTGCATAAAAAGCCACATGAATGACTATATTTTTCCATTTTTATCCAGATATTTTGGAATAATGTAGACAGCCAAAGAGGCTCATCTCCAAGAAAGAACACATAATCATCATGAAGTTGGAAAATTTCAGAACTACTTCTTGATTTTTGTTTTAGTCTATTTCATTTGCCATCTCTCCTTCTAATGATTTTATTGATCTTTGATTCCCACCCTACCCCTTCCCAGTGCCTAGTATTGTGTCTGGCACACAGTAGGTGCTGAATAGGCTTATGAATAGAAAGCAAATAAAGATATCATTCTTAAATATCCTAACCTCCAATACAGGGAATGTGCTAAACCATGAGAAACTATTTATTTAGAAGGGAAGAGAACAAATATTTATTGAGTGTGCACTGTGAGATAGGAACGGGGCCAGACAACACGTATTATGAGTGTATACACATATATTTGTACATATGTGTGTACTATTATGGTCCCCTTGTGTGTAATCACTAGTAGGTCCAGGATACAATTGAGTAAACTCATAGAGGTTGAATAAATTGTGAAGACCCTCTTCTAGGAAGTCAGGCTGGGATAGGACTCCTGAGCTCTCTGAGCTGTTATGATATTTCTGTTGATTCTATACCCTTCTGGACTAACCTGCAATAACAGCTCATGTTTTGGGAGGTCTCCTACACTCTAAGAATTTGTTAAAAGCCGGAGACATGAACATAGAAAGAAATATTCCCAGTTCTGCAAGTAAGGTGGGCTCATTAAGGATCCCTGGTTAAGAGCATCATGATTGGAGATTCAGATTTCTTTCTCTGGAGTCAAGGCTAAAGATCAGAATCAGCCTGAAACTAGTGTGGCCACCACAACCCACTTCTCTGAGGGCCACTTCAGGAGGCTTCCCTCATGGAAGAGAAAGGGTCAGGTGTCTTCTTTTCACCCAAGATCTGCCCACCCTCAGATATCCATTTACTTCTTTCATTCATAGTAGGTCTGCATGTTTCTACCAGTAAATATGTCCTGGCTTAATATTTAGAAATACAGATTTTCTAAGTTTTCCTCCTTCAGTGATTAGAAAATTAATGAACAATAGTCACCCAAATAAAGTTGTGTCAGGTGCTGGGAGCAAAGCCATGATATAATCCCTGCCCAGAGCAGAGTCACCATGAAGTGAAAGCCACTTAAGCTTCAGGACCCCTCATGAGAATGGCCCTTTTCAGGCCCTAGGAGAGGCTTTGGAAAAGAGTTCACATGATCAAACATGTGTTTTTTTGTGAAATCTGCTAAGTAAGGTATTTTGGTATTGTTCTTAAAGAGCCAGTCCCCTTGTCCACTGTAAGAGCTCAGAGGCCATACAGCCTGCATCTGCCCCTGTCTCTGTCCTCATGGATTAAAATTTAGAAAAGATTAATATTGAATGGGTGATTGCAAGAGACCTGGATGTTGAGGCTCTGGAGTGCCTGCAGAGCTACTGAAAGGGGACTTAGTTCTTTCATGGGAGCATCAGTGAAGGTTCCTCTGATGATCTGACAAGCTGGGCTCTGAAGGATGAGTGTTTTATTTTTGTTATGTCTTATTACATCAAGGAAGGTGCTGCGTGAGAGGTACAAGGGTTGTGGGTGACAAGACTCTGAGTGGGAAGAGGGCAGGGCTGAACTAGGCACCACCTGGCTGGTGAGCTCTGAGGGTGAGAATGGTTGGGGAGAGGAGACTCGAGAGGAGAACTAACATTTTGCTTGGGACCTGGTGGGGCCTGTTGAGAACACTTTGAACTTGATTGTAAGAACAGTGAAAAGCCACTGAAGCGGAGTTACATCATCAGATTTGTATGTTAAAAAACCACTCTGATCCATTCATCAGTTGATGGGCATTTAGGTTCTTTCCATGATTTAGCTATTGTTGAAAGTGTTACTGTGAACACTGGGATCAAAAAGATGTGATTTGTATATACAATGGAATACATGGCAACGAGAAAGAATGAAATCTGGCCATTCGTGGCAATGTGGATGGAACTCAAGGGTGTCATGCTAAGTGAAATAAGACAGAGAAGGACAGATACCATATGTTTTCACTCATAAATGTTAACAGGAGAAACTTAACAGAGGACCACGGGGGAAGGGAAGAGGAGAAAAATAGTTGGGGAAAGGGAGGGAGGCAAATCATGAGAGACCCTTGAATACTGAAAACAAACTGAGGGCTGAAGGCGGAGGGGGAAAAGGGAAGGCGGATGATGGGCATGGAGGAGGGCAATTGTGGGGATGAGCACTGGGTGTTTTATGGAAACCAACTTGACAATAAATTATTAAAAAAAACAACCCTCTGTGGGGTGCCTGGGTGGCTCAGTCAGTTAAGCATCTGGCTTTGGTTCAGGTCATGATCTTGTGGTTTGTGGGTTTGAGCCCCATGTCAGGCTCTGTGCTGATCACTAGCTCAGAGCCTGGAGCCTGTCTTCAGATTCTGTGTCTCCCCCTCTCTCTGAACCTCCCCTGCTCACACTGTCTCTCTTTCTCTCAAAAATAAATAAAACGTTTAAAAAATTAAAAAGAAAAACCATTCTGTGACGAGCAAGGGGTGCTATATAAAAGTGTAAAATCACTATGTTGTATACCTCGAACTAATATTATACTCTTTATTAACTAACTGGAATTTAAATGAAAACTTAAAAAGAAAACCAAAAAGGCATTCTGGATGTAAGGTAGAGAATAGACTTTGTTTTGTTTTATTTTGAATCTCTAGAAATATTACCTTGAACATAGCTGTGACTGGATAAATAAGTGCAAAATTCTTTTTTTTTTATGTTTATTTTTGAGAGAGAACACGCACAAGTAGGGGAGGGGCAGAGAGAAGGGGACAGAGGATCCAATCTGGGCTCTGTGCTGACGGCAGAGAGCCTGATGTGAGATTATGACCTGAACTAAAGTCAAATGTTCAGCTTACTGAGCCACCCAGGTGCCCCCAAATGCAATATTCTTTGGTGTGGTGAGGGGGGAAATGACTCTGTTGAAGACCAGGTGCCTTTGGATGTAAGAGGATAGAATTGTCCAGCCAGCCAGCCTCTGGCAAACTGAAATTGGAAGGGCAGGCCAACTCAGGACAACAGTGAACAAGCTGGGATGTGTATGGTGGGCTGGGGGAGGGGTGGAGTGAGAGCTTTTCCAGCACCCTTCACTCTTTCTCTATCACAGTTGACATCAGGATGGAAGTAGTATTGGGGGAAATCCAGGAGGATCCAGTAGCCTGCAATGAGGACAAAGATAATGTCAATGTCAGTGTCCAAAATAATGCTATCCTTTTTAAGAAGCCCTCAGAGCAAAATTGGCCTTGTGTGTGGAAAGACCAGTAAAAACTGGCCAATCCAGCAGATTGCAAATGATGACTTTCCAAACTTCAAGCATGTTCTTACCTCTTCCCAAGAGCTTCCTCCTTTCCTTGCCTAGTTCTGCTGTTTTGCTCCAATTTTGCTGGTCTACTATTCCCCAGAAGTGGATCATGGTTTATTATCATCAGCAGGGCACTTTGGTATTGACCTGGCCTAGCAGTGAGTCTGTGAGATTCTGTTGTGTGGGATGTGACAGAAGGATGCTTTATAGATTAGACCTGCACAAAGGTCTAAGGACATTGTGTGGGCACCTGTGGTCTAGCCTTTCTCGATTATACAGAATTAGTTCAGCAAAACTCAGCCACTGACGTCCACCTCAATGACCCTGACTAACCAAGAAGTGTAGTAATAATTCTTACTAGGGAGTATTTATTAAGTGAATTATAGAATTATAATGAATTATGGAACACATTTTGAATGAAAAAGAAGTGTTCATGCTTATAGGGTAGAGATCAATTATCCATAAAATCAGTGGATAGACATTTCATTTGTGGTGATGCTGGATAAATAAGTAGTTAAGACGTCTTCAGAATTCCAGTAACATTTCTTACCTGCCTACTTAGCTGAAGCTCAAGAAACCAATGCAGACTTAATATCGTCTATGATCTAATGCAAAATCTCAGCATCTAGAGTTAAAATAAATTTAAGTTCAGGAAAATCAGGAGAAAGACTTTTAATGTCCCCACTATCCATCATCTTGGAAAGGTTTCTTAGTTTTTCTAGTTGGAGAGGCATTTTAGATCTGTGTTCCTGTGAACTTGAGCAAGGCACTGAGGAAGTTAAAGGAAGGGAGAGGAGATGGTGTTGCTCTCCAAGGGGACCAGAGTGAAAGTTGGGGAACCAGAAGGGCACTGGGGGAGAGGGTTTGGGAAAGGCAGAGCTAACCAGCTGGTGCTGTCAGCCCTGACCTATTTCTTTGAGCCCTGGGAGCTGACTCTGTCCCTGCTCTCAGCAACAGTGACACTGCCTTGGGGCAGCTCTACAGCCAACCCACACTGAATGATAGCTGTCCCTGCCATTTTCTTAAATGTCACCAGAGAAAGACATTTCCTCTTCCCTGGAGTACACACACTGTACTTATGGATAAGTGGACAGTGGCTTCCATTTTCACACCTTCCAAAAATCGGTCACAGATGAGTCACAATCTTGTCAACATCCCCAAGATGAGAAGTCATAGATGGAGGTATATAGAAATGATTTTTTAAATGTGATGTCCTTTCTATGTGGCAGTAAAATGACTTTCCTGTCACCATGAGAAACATGTGCTTTGAATTATTTTTATGGATACAAAGGCAGATCTGTAAAAGGCATCTGTACCTGATAAATCTACTTTCATAGATTCTATTCAGAGTTATATCCATTCTTTAAAACGTTGGGGAATGGGAAAAGGAGAGGAAGAGAACAAATACATGTTGATTGCCTATGTTTCACGTAATTAGTTGGTATAAATTATAATTCATAAACTCCATTGTCCAAACAATATAACCTATTACACATTCTAAAATACTTTTCTTACAATGTTGAGACCTTGCCTGATGCCAGGAACTAATTCTCAGTTAATTCAGGGTTTCTGCCCCATTTTCTCTGCAGGGATACCTAAGTTCTTTAGGGACGATTGCTGTTATATTGCCAGCACAGAACTATTACAGGATGGGGAAGGGTGTGTGGTATGGTTCTCAGCACCACATATGTCCTATCAGAATTTTTCAAATAAAAGGTGAAATAGGAAATGTTGACTCTCCCACTGAGCTAGATGCTCTCTTGTCCCTTACTCCTATACCCAAGGTTGCTTCTTGTTTCTGCTCACTTTGCTCCTCCTCAGATACTCGAGGGATGTGGGGACCACTTTGAGGCTTATGGAGCCCAGCACTATTTACCTTATTTCATCTTGCCCTTAACCTTGGGTATTTGCAATATTATTTTCCATTTGCAAAAGAGGAAAAATGAGATGTGAAACTAAGACCTTGCCCAAAGCCTCATATCTAATTAGTAGGAAAGCCCAACCTGTTTTCCAAACCCACATGGCTGTCTTTGCCAAAATGACTACTCACCAAGCTTTATCCCCTCATTTCTAAGAAGCCTCTTCTGATCACCCAAAAATAATGTCTGCCTTGCTAAAAATTTCACAACTTCACTGTGCAAACCTTTGGGGTGATATTTAACCACCACAAGTTGTGTTATATGCTAGTTATCTGCACACACATCTAGATTGCCTGAATTTTTTCTCCTGTGTTTTTCTCCATCTCCGTCACTAGCACCACACTATGTACATGACAAATTCTTGATACATGATTGATGATAATGAAAATGATGTGGTAATAAATAAATCCTCAAATTTGTTTACTCCCTGTAACTATTTGCTATAGCTGTGTGGTTAAACAGTGATTACAACCTAGTTGGCTACAGAAAGCTTGTGGATACCTACTCTTGCCCTGGCCTTTCAATTCCATGTCCTTATTCCATGTAGTCCCTTGGAAATCATATAGATCCAGCAATGATGTGGCTTTCTCTCAGACCTCTTCCTTTGCTCTACCTATAGATTCTAGTGGTTCTTCCCATCTCTCAAATTTGATTTCACAGATTCCTGACTCCATGCCTAGGCTCTAGGTATAGCTTTTTACCTCCTTTTGTGTTAAATCATTTGGACTCTTCCTTTGCTCATTGACCATGGGAGGCCCTGCTACCTTTTTGCAATATTGATTCTCAGCTCTGCATGCCCTCTTGATTGCTTTGGGGAGACTCTAGGGAGAGGCAGTGCCTAGGTCTACGTTAACACATGGTATTCACACTGGATGAAACAGCCTTCACTATTCTTCTAGTGCCTCATTTTCCCAACAGGGCAGAAGGATTATCATATGAGGGACACCTGAAAATTACCCCAGTAACTGGTTCAAGCACAGAAATGTCCAATTTAATTTTTATTTTTATGAATAGATTAAAATCTTATAAAAAAGAGGAAATATATGTTTTCTAATATTTTCTATGTCAAAGTTTAGTTCCCAAGTATGAGCCCCACAAAGTTGTCAGTCAGGTCTATTGGTTGTAAGGGATGGAAATTCCATTCAAATTAATCTCAGTACAAGTAAAGAATCAATTGTCTTATGTAAATGAAAAGCCTAAGGCTTCAGGCACAGTAGGATCTGGGTAATATATGCCTCTTTTTTAAATCTATTAAGTCTGGTCTTCCTTTGTTTTGATTTCCAACAACTTCTGATTTAGGTAGGCATTTTGGCATGTAATCACAGATAAGAGGTCCTTTTTCTCTCAGCGTCCAATTAATTCCTAAAAAAATAGTCTGGCTCTATTTGGAATGTTCTCGTCATTAGACTCCAATCAACTTACATCATGTGTCTTCCCCTGTGGTTGGTGATGGAGGAACCCATGATTGTGAGCCCCTCTAAAGTTGCATAAAATAAGGAAAGGCAGACTCCAAAAATGAAAAAAATGGTGGGAAAATAAAACAAGAATTTTTCTTCTGAAAATATAAAGGTTCCAAGGAGTAAAGGAACTTTTCTGGAGATATACTTCCAGATGTAATTAACTCAAAATAGAGATAAACCCAATGCCTGATTATAAATTTACCAGGCACTAACTATCTTAAATTAATATGCATGAAGCCTCTGCAAGTCCTTGCAAACTTGGCAAGTCAGATCAAATTTTCGGTCTAGTCAATAAAGATATTGTAGCTCAGTGATGTTCCCAGATGATGTTCTTGCCTGAATTTTGAATTAAGAAAAGAATAATAAGATTTAATAATACATAAAAGCAGAATTACTATGAAGATTGTATTGTTTTTGAGACAGAATTGTGCAGTATACAAGTTGAACAACCTTGCCTAGTGACCCTGAAAAGAAAGGAATAATTATTAAAAAAATTATTATTTAAATTATATGGTTTTCTTAAAGAAAGTTAAGCTTAAGACTTACTTGTATTATATATGTACACATATTGAAATTCAAAGTAACAGCAGTATACCCTACGATTTTCTTGAGCCCTGCAATTTCTCATATCTGAAGCATATGCCTATAGAGTATCAGATTGTTGATTCTCTGAAGAAGCACAGCTTTTCAATTCTAAGGATAAAAATTATATAAGCATCAGAATCCAAGAGCTTCTTTTATTTCAAACAGCTCTTAACATTTTGACAAGTTAAGCACAAATGAATCATAAATGTACAGATTAAATTTCTCTTGGAATACAAATGGGTTTAAATTGGAGGGGGAAAAAGTGGTTGGTCAAATGCATCTCTATTTTGCTGAGTCACAAACTTTCAAAAAATAGCCTAGTGTTTGAAAAATCTAAATATGTTAATAAGCCCACAAATGTGAATATTTTCATGTTCTAGTGTTGTGTTTCCATTTTAGAGTCAAATGGTTTAACAAGTGTGTTTAGAAAGAAATTCTCTCCCTTCTCCTAATTAATGGTTTTTCTCATCTGGCATCCTGTAAGTTTTCCTTGAATTTCTCTTCTTCATCATTTCTAGTTAAATAGAAACATAGGCTAACTATGTCTGATTAAGACTATGTCTGCTTCTGTGTGAGCTTTAAGGTTTACCTGAGGAAGAACCTTCTCTGTTTGTTTCATCCATTGCATAACAGGAACACTTATTATTTGGGTCACTGCGTGAAAATCATCAACAAGACACACTTTGAAAAGGTGAGAAAAATAAATTGCTGCTTACCAGCTACACATCTCAGATTCCTTAATAACATGATCTGACTGACTGGATATATTGAAGAAAGCAATAGAAAGGATGAAAGAAAAGTAGGGTATATAATCCTAACAACAGTAAGTTGCTCACCTAAGTAAAAGGAAGTAACCCCTCCAGAGACAGCACAGAATCCCAGAAGTAGAAACCACCCAGTGTCTAATGTGGCCTCTCACTGAGTGGAAAGGGCAAATGTTCATCTTCCTGGAATGTGATAAGAACTAAAGCTGACATGTGGGCAAAGGAAGGAGAGGCGGAAAAGGGAAAATAATAGATGAGGGTTTGGGAAGATCACTGAGAAGGGCAGAGGAGGGAAGTGCCCATGAATAAAAAGATATTTAAACAAGAGGCCTCTTTCTTGGTAGCTACACTTCCTTTGCATTGACTGAACACAATCACTTGTAAGTATCCCAGAACCCTTCTAAGAAGAACTATGGTACTAAGAGCCATGAGGCATGACTCTATCTCAGTAGAGGGGTAAGCTTAAAGAAATACTGAGATTAAAGTGACTATCTGACTTGGGACAAAATCCATACTCAGTGACATCAACCTTATTGGTAACCTTTGATTTTCAATATTACCTTGGAGACCAGCTATGTATTTTCAGCATCTGGGTCAAATTCTTTTTATATTTTTCAAGCAGCCTTCTGCACCTAACCTTGTCATATTGGTTGTGTCAATTTGAGGGAGAAATGGGTCAAAAACAAATGAGGTAGAATGTAATTCAAACAAAGGTTGTGAGTCATCATCAGTTTTGCAGAATACTATAAGGGAATGTAAAGGTATTTATCATTTGATTCTGGATCCTGGGTCCAGAAAGGGGGAATTCCATTAATTTTGCTCTTTAAAAAAACAAAAACAGGCTTGGGTGTGGGGAGGGGAGAATGTCATTCTTTTTTTTTGTCCTCTGTTTACATTGGAGCTGAGGAATGGCTGGGCTGTGTTGATGGTGCTGATTTCAGAGTTACCTTGAATTTCAAGGAAAAACCTATTTCTGTGTTTCTGGTGGCTTGAAAGACCTCTGGGTATCTGCCTGCCTGATTCGAAGGCCTATTTACCAGAAATCTCTCTGTAAACTCAACATGCCCTCAATTGGTCTTGTTACCCCTATTCTTAGAATTTTCAAGTAGAGTCTTCAACAGCAAGCATCATTAGTTTCTTAAGGGGTAAGCATTGCTATCTGATATAAAGGAATCATTGTACAAATCACATTCTATTATAATCATTGTACAGCCAAACAGAAGAAAATATGAGTCCCCTTCCCTGAGATTTTTGAACAAATTGCTTTGAAGTTTCACCTGAGGGGAAGTGTCTACCATGCCCATGTAGGCATGTGACCTCATGAAGTGCTTTTCTATTTAGATATTTGAATAAAACTCAAGGAAAATAGTTTGGGTGCAATAACAGAATGCAGCCATATGTGGGGCCTGATGGACTTGGGTTTAAATCCCAGCTTTGTCACTCACTAACTGAGACACTGAGTGAGTGACTTTTAAACTCTCTGGGTCTTAGTTTCTTCCTCTGTAAACTAGCAACAATAGCTGTCTTTGAAGACCAGTGTCAAAAAAGCCTACGTAAGTAAGTCACCTGGCATCTAGTGTGCATTCAGTAAGGTTGGTTTCCTTCACCTCTTCCTCTCCTCCAAGTGTCCTCCCTGCAGAAAGTAATTTCTTGACCGGTATTGGTCAAAAGACTCAAAAACTTCATGAACATAAAAGGACTCCACCAAACAACCCTTTAATAAGATGCTCCATAACAGCATCTAGAACAGATGTTTCATTTCTTTTAAAGAGCATAGGGTCTAGCAACAGAAAAGTTACAGCATACAATGTTTTTTGAGCAGTGGTTTGAAAGCGGCTGGAAGGTCAAGTCACCAAGGATCCAAGGTCACTTCCAGTCCTAAAATGCTATGGTACCATGAAATTGTAGCAGCTGCAAAGCAAGCCTGACCTTTATGACTCAGAAAGGATGGCATGCACCAGGGCTGGTTACTGGGCGGACTGAAGATTTGATTAAACACCCTCTTCCCTCAAATGTTAGCTTTGGGATTAACAGATCAAATAAATGCATGTTACCTCTTTGTCAGATGTAGCAAAGTTATTTCTGCCTGCCAGTGCATTTTAATGGAGAGTGTACCCAGTCGCTAAATAAACCAGCAAACAAACAGTTCATGAAGATGAGACCAAGGGTGGGGGGAGGGACATTACCGGCTCTGTCTACTAATCTCTTTATCTCTGATCATCATTATCTATGTAAGGGAAACTAGCTGTGTTTAAATTTATAGATCCTTGGGAAGAATCTATAAAGGTGTCTAGTTCTAAAACTAAGAACTCCCATGAAAATCCAAAGGTAAAAATGATTTTAATTTGTTTTTAAAATTGAATTAATTTCCATTTAGATGAATTTTCAAAAATGAGTTCTAAAAAACTTGGTTTTGCAATGCTAGGCATAATTTGAAACAATTTATTTTCAGTGGCTATTTCAACATGAGAAATAAAATGTAAACACGCAGGACATGACAATACTTTCCATGGGGTGTGCTCGTGCACACGCGCGTGTGTGTTGGGAGGATATCTATTTTTGAGAAGATAAGCTTTTTTTCTTCTGGTTTGAGAGTTTATTAGAAAGTATTGCAAGTTTTATATATCCAAGTTTCCATTCACTGGAAACATGGATTCAAAAATCACCTTTCTTCTTCACACAGAGTCAAGGGAGAGTCTGAGTAATTAAATAATAAGAACAGACCTTAAAGACACTTCAAAATCAAGACATTCTTGCCTAGGGGAGTAACAGTCTGTATTCAAGAGAGTTGCAAAGACAAACATGATTGAAGCACCTACTGTGTGCCAGGTTCTGCTTTGACACTTATGAAATCCTGGAGATGTGTAAATGCCCCCAGATGTTTTTCTAATTTACAGAAAAATAAAATACTTATAGGGTGAAATGGAGTCTTCTAGTCAACCTGAGCAGATAAGAGATCTAATGTATGCTAACTAATACTACATAGTATTAAAACTTAGTAAGGAAGGAATTTACTTGATTGTCCCTGGGTTTCTGTATTTTGAAATTTATATAGATAATTTTTTATTGAGTGTCTATATGAAAAGAACCGGGAAGGTATAAAATTACTAAAATGTTTCTGCCTTTAACTAGAAGGTCAGAATATATAATCTTGCTGTAGCTGAATGCTACATATAATTATTAATGGTATAGGTGAATTTTCATAGGTATGTATGAAAAAAAACTATTTGATTTCAACCTTACAAAAATAAGGAAAACCATTGAAACTTTAAAAAGTCAATCAATCAATAAAAGTGGCAATAGAAAATGAAACAAAACTGGTGGTGGGGGGTGTGGGTGGGTACACCAAAATGTCCAGTGATATTTTTGTGGTGATAGAAACACATGATCTTGGTTTTCTTTCTTATATTTTTTAAATAGCCTAAACTTCTTGTATAATTTAAATATTTAAAATACGAAAATTCTTTAGAAGGAAGAGATGGAGAAGGAAGAACTTGAATTAGGGAGACCAGGAAAGAGGAAGGTGGGAAGGAAGTCATGCTTGAGAAGAATATTTCTTCTCTCACACATTTAGGAATCCTGGCCATCCAGGCTATAAATCCATAGCTGCTCATTCTGGCTCATGAAGTTTGTTAAGATTTTCCCATATGTGGCAGCCATGACTAAAGACAGATATGTCTGGACGTGACGGATAGATACCTCATCTGAGATACTGTAGGAAAAATTAGCATGATGGAATGGTTAAAGCCAATGGGAAAAAAGTTCACAACTGTTGGCCCAAATAAATTAGGAGAAAGTGAGGGGCACCTGGGTGGCTCAGTCAGTTGAGCTTCTGACTTCGGCTCAGGTCATGAGTTTGAGCCCAGCTCTGTCAGCACAGAGCCTGGAGCCTGCTTTGGATTCTGTGTGTGTGTCTCTCTCTGCTCCTACCCTGCTTGTGCTCTCTCTGTCTCTTTCTCTCAAAAATAAACATTAAAAATTTTTTTTTAATTTAAAAATTAGGAGCAAGTGAAAGCCAAATGAAGGGGGTTGGAGCCACGGAGTGACAAGTAGGTGAGGGAGACTCATATGTACAGAGTGCAGGGTAGGGTTCTTGTTCAGGGAGAGGCTAGCTGGGATGCCATGGGATTGAAGGGAGTAGGGGAGTGGTAGATTTGTTAATATTAGACCCCAATTCCTGCAAAGAAACAATGGGATAGAGCTCAACAATGATGTTCATTCTTTTACTTCTTGTGTGACTGGCATATTCTCCAAAGGGATTATTTTGTTTACTGATAAAAAGAGACCCTTAGGAGCAAACACTCTTTATTCCTTCTCCGGTCATCAGATTTGCACATGACTCCTAAAACTCTAATATCATCTAGGTTCATGAAGGCAGTTTACTAAGCAAAAGATACTAAACTGAGGATGGTGGAGTAGAAAGGTGAAAAGAACATTGGTCCCTAATGACATCACTGAGCCACTGAATTAACCTGCCCTTTGGCCATGATAGCTTCAGATTTCTTCTTAAGGAAGATAATCCATTTTGTTGATTCTAGGTTTCACTTGATTTTCATAGTTTAATATCTCTGAAATTAGAATATGTTTTGCCATGATGATATCTTACAATCACTACTGGCTGGAGGTGATCCTGACACAGTTGTCATTGCCTGTGCATGTGTCAATTTGATGGTGATTCCCAGTGACACGACTGACAACTGCAGCCCCTTGACAATTCATCCAACAAACGGTTAAAGGACATTAGAGTTAGGGATCCTGTTTTCTGTCTGAACACCTTCCACTGGCAACTTCTGGAAATATAAAGGAAGCATCATCATCCACATTTCCATGATGATGGTCAGTGCTTGGAAGAAAATTGAAGAGGCAATAGTAGAGTAATCTTTTAAGGAATGCCACATCACCAACACTCTTGCTGTCACAGAGACAACAATGGTTAGAAAAAAAATATGGATATTGGTGGTTTTGAACTTAAAAAGTATTGGAGAATATAAATCAATGTATTTGATTTATGGATATATATGCACATGCATTTCTGATAGATAATATTTAGTATATGTGTGATATGTGATAATATATGTTTAAGTTTTATAATTCTTTTCTGTAGATATAAAATAAACTTTTAAAAACATTAGTCAATATGCATTGACAGTGTTTTATTTTTTTCTTTCTTAGTGATTCTAAAATAATGGTGTGTGGTATAATTGGTGTCTTACATTTGACAAAATCATTAATAAATTATGGTTTAAGTTGGGAATTTCTGTTTCTCGCCATCAAAACTTTCCACAGTGATATAGCATGTAGCTTATGAAAATTCTATAGTCAGTAGCTTTCTTTTTAGCTCCCTAAAGAAAAAAAAAGTAGAATAAGTTAATATCCATGGGAATCTGAGTTCTTGATCTGGTCTCTTCATAGGTAGCAACTGATGCAAGTAGTGACAGGGTTCCTTTCTTGTTTAGTATGGTGGGTAGGGCGAGCAAGGGGAGACTTGTCTGTGAGGTAAGAAGACATCTCTTCACCCTCCCTTGTGGAAAGGTATGTCACTACTCAACAGCCATTAGTTATGCTCATGTGCTAATGAGCAAGATCTTCTGGAAATGAAAATGTGCCAGCCTCATCACTAACAGATTTCTTAATTAACCTGCGGATACTCTCAGCAACAGAGTTAGCTGTTGTCTCAGAAATGAATTATTTGGGTTCTTTTGTCCTACAGTACTCCCTTTATTCTCTCTGACTATTATAGGATCAGGGTGCTCTTTGATTAGCCCATCATAATTTCCTAAAGTAAGCAAGAATTTGAGAAATCGCCCATGGCACATTATTGCATTGCTTAAACTTGCTGCTGACTCTTTTATCCTTTGATAACTAAGTCCTTCCTGAACAATAGTGTTAATTATACCAGTCATGTATTCTACACCTATGCCTTTTCCCTTGACATGTTTCATCCTCAAAGGCAAGATTAGTGGCCCCCTCTCACAGAAGATTCACCATGGGCATTACCTGTCAGGAGAAGAAACCTTTCCCTCTCTTCCACCTATGCAGGTCCTAGGCATTCATGCCTGAGAAATACTTGCCACAATGTGGGTCTTGCTTCTTCAAGAGTAACTAAGCCACGGATTGGGAATGCCAGCCCTGTGATAAAGTGCACATTTCCCATTAAATGCAAATTCGTCATTTGAAAAGGTTGAATAGAATTCTATTTTAAAAAAGAATTCCAGTCGGTTAAATTTAGTGTCATAAAAAAATCCAAACCAAGAATAGTTTCTGGCTTGGAGCCCACCGTGTCTCTTTTGTTGTGAAATTGGACGGTATTTTCATTCACTGTGAGTATTCCCTGCCGTGTTTCTCCTTTGGAGAACACCTATCGATGGCTTTGGTGGCTTTCATAGGACTTGTCTTTCCTTCTGAAGTGACTTTCTAAATTGTATTATTGCCAAAGAGGGGGGACGTTGATGTTTGTTTTAATTTTTTAAAATGTTTTATTTATTTTTGAGAGAGAGAGAGCATGAGCAGGGGAGGGTCAGAGAGAGAGGGAGACACAGAATCTGAAGCAGGCTCCAGGCTCTGAACTAGCTGTCAGCACAGAGTCTGACGTGGGGCTCAAACCCACAAACAGAGAGATCATGACCTGAGCCAAAGCTGGATGCTCTACCAACTAAGCCACTCAGGCTCCCCTATTTTAATTTTTAACTTTCCCTCAACGATTTTGCCTCTTCTGTCATTACCTGGGCCTGCTGAGTATCTTCCCACCACTCCCATCTCTTCACTGATGCCACATTTGTTCTTCCCCCTAGGATCTTGAAAGAGACAGCCTTGAAAGACAAATCTCCATATTTTTTTGCTAACAGTTCATTTGATTTTGAAGATTTGATAGTCCACCAATGTCCTTCCAGTCCCCCTGTCCTGTAGTCTCCTTTTACTTCTCTTACTCCGTTCTTCCTTGGTCCTTTGGTGATCACAAGAAAGCAACTTCCATTGATTGAATGCATATTTGGTGCTACTGGGCTTTGCCCCGAGTGCCGAATAGACATAATCCTGTTTAATTCTTCTAACTGCCTTAAAATAATTATTATTATCCTTGTAAAGACAAGGGAACCAAAGACCAACCAAAGTAATGAGGCAACTAGCCTAATTTACCTAGACAAGTGGCAAAGCTAAATTTCACAAGCTCATTTTCCTGACCATGAAAAAATTCGTCTGGTAGAAATAACATTCAGATTCTCCTAAAGAATGTGTTAATTTCTTTTGGGGGGTGCAGATGATATGGATTTTTAGTCTACTTCACTTTTATTATGTTCATGACATAGAAACATAAGAATGATCATGTCCATGAGCTCAATTCCTCACATACTTATCTTTTGATCTTTTGGTATTTCACACTGTACCACATCTGAGACATCATCACCAGTTTTTCATATTAATTTCTAAATTAAAAGTTCCCTACCTTTGTGGCCAATGTGTTTCTTGTCAGAATTCTGCCAAAGTTTCAGGATTTCATGATAGACTCTGTTTTATGATCCTGACTGAAACTTTTGGTACTGTGTCAGATTTTCCTGGCATAAGATAAAACGACGATAATCATCTAAGAGTGGTATCAGCGGTGATATGCAATCTTGGAAGCTACTGGGGACTGAAACCATACACCAAAACGAAACCTAACTTCATAGTATGTGAAACGGGAATGCTAACATCAGGGTTTGTACAGGAATCAGTAGGTCTGATCAGGTGATGGATTTGCCGAGAAATGCCTTGAAAGTAACAGGAGTAACGCAGATAGCCCATGTCTGTTAAATCCAGCAGCAATGTCTTCATCCCAGCAGGAAGGGTGGGTGGTTGCTGATTCCTCCTGGGATTCCTCAGACTCAGCTGAATATTCTGAAGTCCTTGGGATTTGATTCCAAGGTAGCAAAAATGATGGGATAATTTAATTCTGGATCAGTCAGCTTCAGGATAGGAAAATCTGCTCCTGAATATTCGAAACTCCCTCCATAACGAAGAAGCTGTATTGAAGAAAAACCCTGGGGAACACATCAACTAACATATTTGGAAGAGAAAGATAGACCATTTTATGTGGCTTCTAACAAATTAGCTCATTATCTGTTTAATATTTTCTGGGCTGTGAGCAGTGATTAGTATATCAAATTAATTCTTGGATGGGTTGCTTGGCTGACTAAGCTAGGATCTCTAGCAACAGTAAGCAGAAGATCGTCTAGTCCAACTGGATCAGCTTCTCCTTTCCCACCCCCAACATGGTCCCTGTCAGCTTCCCCTAGCTCAAGTAGTTAAGCAATTTTGTTTCTCAGCACTGGACGAGAGGGTACCTTACTCTGAGGTCTGCCCATGCATTTTTAGGGAAGTCTGAAATTATATAGAAAATGTAATGTTCATGAATAGCCAAGCCTCTTTCTGGAGAGAGATCATAGCTATCATCAGACTCTATACTAAGAGCAACAAATATAGGTTAAAAAAAAGGAATCATTTAATGAATTTTTTCTTTTTTCCTTTCTGTGTGGAAGTCTACCCCCTGATAATATTAATGAACTCAGATTCACGTCTAGGTGCTTTGGATACATGAATGAGCAAAACTAGGTGGGCGTCCTTCAGGGTTCTCCAACTCACTGGAGACTGAAGTTCAAATAGGGGAGTAAGATCGTAAGACGGCATCAACATAGGTGGGCCAAGAACTTACTAAGAATGGTAAAGAGTAAGCATGGCCACTCTAGATTGGTGCTTATTGTCAGTTTTGTTGGATTTTGTTTTTGTGTTTTATTTATATTTATTTTTGTAAGAACTTTTTGCAGGCATTTGTCTCCCTTGGCGATAGTTGGGGAATCCCGTGCCGAGTGTGCGCAGGTACCCAACAGTCCCTGGTTCACATACCCGCCTGGCAAGCGCCGGGCTGCTGCACACAACACAGGCTCGCACGATCCATTCACACTGACAGAAGAGAAAACCAGAAGCATGCACCTTGACAAGTTCTGCCTCATCCAAAAATAAAATTGATTCGGGCCACTAAAAAACTCCAAGCTCCTTCATTAATAGGCCTCAGAAAACCACAATAAATCAGCCTATTAGAGTGCAGCAGGGGTGCAAATTGGTGTCTCAGTTAATGTAGATAAAGATTTCAGTGCGCACTGCATATATCAAAAATTTAACACATGCTGCTTGCAGAGTTTTAATGAATACAAAAAGCTCAATTGCTTAAAACCAACACAACCCAGGCATTACTTCATTTAGCTGTCAATAAAATTGTCTCTTATTTTATTTTCTAATGGTTTATCAATACTAGTAATTTGCCGCTGGTTATAAAACGGAGGATGGTTGGTGGCGGGGGGAGAGAAAGGAATTTAAATAAGTCCTGCTAACTAGAAAAGAGCTTGGTGGGCCATTTTGTTCTGCTACGTAAGTTAATGACCAAATGATGTGAGGTAGTGAAATCCAATTGCTCCCTTAGACTACAAACATCAGCCTTACTTGGATGAACGCATTAGGTTAGGGGTGTACTTGGCTCAGCAAATCTCTGTTGTCTTTTAATAAAGGATGTCAAGGCATTATAACCCAGCCCCTCAAAGAAGTTCTGACTAGGGGAAGATGGTTTCGTTTTACTTATTTTTTTTCTCGTGTAACATAGAAAAGTGTGAAGTTTGTCAGTAGAAGTCCAAAGCAAGATCTCACCTGCCTTAACCCCTTTCTATAAAATGCAGAATCAACAGACTGTTTTTGAAGCAGGTGAGGAAACTCCTATCATTTAGTCGAAATGAATAAGCCATGTCTGTCTCCCCAGTGCAGCAAGGGAAGGGCTTCTAATCCGGGTTCTTACCTGCATAGCCTCATAGATATGAGGGGAGTGACACTGTTTATTTTTTTCTGAATGAGATTTATTTAGTTTAAAAAATCCAGATTCATGATGATAAACGAATAATGAGAAGCCATTCATTGATTGATGTGTTCCATAAACATTTGTGCCAGGCTAATGTATTAATAAGTTAGTGTAGAAATTAACCTGTGTGTGTAACCTGTGCCTTATTTTATTATTATTCTTTTCTTGCTTGAGCAGACTCAGAAAATGAATTAAGAAGAACTTGTGTCCTTCACCCAGAGAGGAAGGGTAACAAGACTTCAGTGTTCTTCACTTTCTAGGCTTCTTTGCCCAGGACAAAGAGAGGGAAGAGCCTTCCTCCCTCCCTTCTTTCCCTTCCTTCCTTTCTCTCTCTCTCTCATTCTCTCTCTCTCTCCCCATCCCTCCTCCCACCCTCTTCCTCCCCCTCCCTCCCTCCCTTCTTTCTTCCTTCTTTTTTCCTTCCTTCTTCCCTCTCCCTCCCTCTTTTTCTTCTTTTTTCTTCTTTCTTCCTTTTTTCTTCCCTTCTATCCATCCTTCCTTTCTGCCTTCCTTCCTTTCTGCCTTCCTATCTCTCCCTCCCTCCCTTCCATTTTTTCTTCTTTCTTCCTTTTTCCTTCCATCCCTCCTTCCTCCCTCCCTTTCTCTCTCCCTCCCTCCCTTCCATCCTTCTTTTTTCTTTCTTCCTTTTTTACTTTCCTTCCTTCCTTCCTTCCTTCCTTCCTTCCTTCCTTCCTTCCTTCCTTCCTTCCTTCCCTTTCTTTATTTCCATTTTCCTCTAAGGCTGGTGGAGATGTAACCAGTTTGATGACTTCTTTTCTCAGCCCTTTTGGGGTTCCTTCTAGGCCTTGAAGAAAATGAGTCTGAAGTATTCTGCAGTTAGCATAGACCTGTCCCCTGCTCGCATTTGCACTTTCCTGAAGTGATACCACTTCAGAAGGAGGATGGTCTCTTGGGTGATTTAGGTGGATGCCCTCAGATGCAGCCACTTTGGAAGCAGGGGGAAAGAGGTCCTTGAGGGCCAGCCAAAGGTGAGCTGGGAGGACTACAGCTCCATCACCTCCTAGAGTAGCAGACGGAGAAACAGTGTCCAGGTAACCAATGCTGACTGATGGCCCCTCATTTCCATGGACTGCCTAAACCCAAGGGAAGAAGAAAACACCCCAAGAAATGATTCTGCTGTTTTTATTACCAACTGACAGTTGAGAAATTAGAGTGATGTGAGGTTTGTTTTAGAAAGGTAAGGAATTGTGGTATTCCTTGCAATCTATGTTGTGGGATGATTTCTATTTAGGACACACTTATTGGGCATCATTTCTGAGCTAAACTTTATGCTAGGCAGATAGAAAGGTTCATTGCCTTTTCTCAGGGCAATCTGAGTCTAGTGGGGAAGGCAGACGAATGGACAGAGAACTATAACACAGGAAGGATTCTTTTTCTAGTAGTGTGAGCAAAGGCAGGACAATGCAGGGTGGGGGCAGGGGAGGGAGGCTGAGTCTGCTTGCAGCTTAAAGAAGAGGTATTGGGTGTAGAGTAGAGCAATTCAAAGTGAGGGATCAGCATTTGCAAAGCAACAGAATTGTGGAAGGTTGCCCTGTGTCTGGGACCTGTGAGAAGTTCCCTCTGCATGAAGGTAGGGCTGCAGGGTACCTGGTGTGAAGTGATAAGAGCTGAGGTCATTCAAGTCCTTGGGTAATGAATGACACCAACTGAAAGAATATTTTAACTTAGTCTCTGCCCAAGGAAACATGAATGATTGACATTGAACAGTTCACACATATAAGACCCTTGATGCAGGATTTCCCCAAACTTAACAAAAATATTAAAAATGTACATGACAGTGCCAACAATGAGTTATGAAGCTGAAAGAAATTTTCTAAATTATCATCAATAATAAATCTGATTAACTATGTTAGAGGAAAAGCTGAATTATCTTTCTAGCCTCTCTATAGAGAAGGCTCTTACAGAATCTGGTCATAGGAAGAGACAATCAAAGATTATGCAGCCAAAAAAGGTAGAATAAAAGCATTTATTGAAGTTTGTCAAGCAGATAATGAACAAATCTTATATTATTTTTTCCCTGGGTTTTGAAATACTTTTGGTATTTGTTGGCTTATAAAAGTTAAATTTTTTATGCTTTCTTTTTTATTTTAAGAAAATATTCACGGTTGCTGTATTTTTATATTTATACGTTTGTATTATCCCCTCGAACCTGGGTTAGTCTTTAGGCAGGCACAGAAACTGGGGAGGTGGACTGGGACCATTCTGGAATCTGAGCTTTCGGAAATGGTGGAGGACCTTCATGTTCACCTGAGGCTTCACGTCCTTATCTTATGAGGAAACTGGGCCAAGAGAAGTTAAGTGACTTGAAATTCTCAAGCTTTTTGGTAGAAGAGCCTACCCTTGGCTCTTACTTCCACCTCTTACTTCTCTGGCACGTCACCTTCTTCAGGTTAAAGCCTACAAAGAACAAGCGTCTGGTAAGGGCAGGGGTCAGAAACAAGTTAATTCACTTGTTTTGGCCAGAACAGTGCTTACAAAAACCATTTAATGTCAAGAATTTTAGGTAAGACATGCTCTCTGCTGTTCACTAGCCTCTTCCACTCCCATCCCCTTAGACTTGGGTGATGGATGCACTTGTCCTGTGTAGCTTGCAAAGGCATTTGGCTTAAGGCAATGGTGCTTGGAAAACAGAGAGGGTTTGAGACTGCAGGCTCAAGGCAGGCCCTTTCTGGGAACTCTTGCTAAATGTGTGCTCCCATATGGATCTGCCATAGCAGTATCCATCAGCAGCTCTGCTCTTTGAGTTGTTTACTGGGTAGGAAAAGATACAAGTCACATTTTACCTGGCAGTTATCTTCAGGTCGAAATGAGAGCCAGCCACACTGGTGGTTCGTGGACATGCAATCATGGGCTGGGGAAGTTGGAAAAAGGCACATGCTTTGAAGGAGAACACTGCTGCGGGGAGGCAGCCCAGTCAGGGTATAGCTCAGCAAGGGGTTGTTTGCGTTTAGTTCAGCCTGTGGCCACAGCATTATCTGGCCATTTAAGTTCCAAAGAAAATGCAATATTGCAGGTGTTCTCAGGATAACAATGGCCCAAGAGAAGGGATGTTTTCAGTTTTGAAAGCAGCTAAAATTCAATAACAAGGGACATGATTCCAAACCATTATGTTTCTGTAAAATTCTGGCTGATTAGCACAGGAAAATCTTCTTAGCTCTCAGTTAATTCACACTAGGAGATAACCTAAAAAAGGTGGTTATGGATTTGGTCCAGCTTGGTTGTCTCATGATATCAACCTGTAGGCCCTTCTGTGCAGTACCGTGGACTACTTTTTTTAGGGATATATGTAAAGATGTAGCATACATAAGGTATTATGAACCCCTGTATTGTTCTTAAGAAAGTCAGCATTTATCTAAAATCTACATGCTACAGTTTTATGTTTACTATCTCAACGTCAGGTAACAATCTTGCAGTATTTTCATTTTATAAATAAAGAAATTGAGGCTCAGAGAGGTTATTTTAATCCAAGACCACACACTTAATAATATAACAGACCTAAAACTCGAACTCAGTTCTCTTTGGTTGCAAAGCTATTTTATCCTGCTGCCTCAGTACAGCTATCATAAAGGAAAGCCGAAGCCAATGAGTACTGGTCAGGAGGACTCTTCTGAAGGCCAGTGTTATACCTGAGTACAGCCCATGCCACTCAGGTTATTACTCTTGAGGCTGGCTCATTGCCTTTAGTTCTAGGCCCTGTTGTGGGTTTGCATTGATGGGCTGGGGGCTGCCATAATGTTCAATGACTGCCTGTTTTTGAATATAGTTACTTTTTTTCCTCCTGGGTAGATCTGGAGAGTCAGGGAACAGAGTTACTGAGCTACCCTGTATCCATCTCTGGGGACTGCTTCCCCACCCACCCACTTTAAAGATTTAAGGTACCCCATGCTCTTTTGCTACCACATTCTTTCATCCCCACCCAGAAGAGCCTTTGCCTACCTGCCTTTACTTGTCTTGGTCAGCCTCTCAGATCTGGAGTGGTCTATGGTGGACAGACTGGCTGCTGTCTTAGGGTTTGATGCATTTTTTGTGAATGACTTCAAAGTATTTAAACGAATGGGAGTCAGAGATTCTGAATTCTAGGAGAAACTCAAGCCTTCGTTCCTCACAAGCCTACAGTCTTGCAAGGACCAAAGACAAAATTGAACTTTTAAGGACACATAATGTTGCCTCCAGAATCGATATGAGATTTTAAGCAGTAGATGTAAAGCTGTCATAATAGATTCTATCTTGCTTTTGTTTTTCAGCCATGTGGAGGCAAAGGACAAATACTGTACAGAGATTAAGAGTGTGCTTCAAATTTGAGGCATTAGTGTGAACTTATTTTCAAAATAGTTACATATGTATATACATGCACATGTGCTCATATATGTACATGTTTGAATATATGTAAGTGTATGTGTATATTTGTAGATATGCATGCACATATTTCCCAGCTCTGTTGAAAGGAATTAGAAGCAAAAAACCTCAGTAAACAATGAGCACATCGAGTGCTCAGATTTTGGTTCCTAATACCATTCATTACTAAAAGAACAAAGATCTCTCAGATAGATGGATGAATCTAGAGCTGGGGAGTAGAAAGTTCTAGAGGATCCTGGAATGTCTCGTTATGCCAGAAAATAAGGACATGTTAAAAATAATGACGAAGGTTTGTCATAAGGGTAAGAGAAAGCTTGCAGTGGCTTCTCCTCAATGCTAGAACAGTTTGAATATCAAAATTAATGAGAGTATGATATAAACCAATAAGAAAATAGAAACCCACAAACCTATACTGACAATAAATAGATAAGTAAATAAATGTAGGAAAAGGGAGAGCCCTTACTTACTGTAGAACGCCAGCAACTGACTGGTAAATGTGGAGGCATCATTTTATAAGCATCTTAGTCAAGAATGGCTCAAGCAAAAATCATCAATGAATGCTAACTCTGAGGAGGGGGGGTTTTGATGAGGAACAGCATGTTTTTATGTTCTTTAACTGACTCCCCACAGACTGCTTATTAGTTTCAAGGGGAATAATTGTAAACTATATGGTGTAAAAATCAAACAACACCTTGATTAGATAAACAAACTAAAATCACCAATGAGGAGCAAATAAAGATTGTGTACTTCCAGAACATGATACCATGAGAAGAACATAATATCACTTACGGATATTCTGGCCAGATATGTGTAAATTAAATGTAAAGACCCATCAGAAAAACTTCACATCAGGCATTTACTGCTCGAAAAAGGGAAGGAAATATATTCTTCAAAATGTCAGTGTCCTAGAAGACAAAAGCTGTGGAAATGTTTCAGATTAAAAAAGATTAAAGAAACATGACAACTACATGCAAACTCAATCCTAGACTGAATCTTGTAGAAGAGGAAAAACATATGCAATAAAAGACATTTTTAGGTCAATTGGAAAAACTAGATTATATAGATTAGATTACAAGTTTATTATTAATGTTAACTTTACTGAATGAGATAACTGTGCTGTGGTTATGTAAGAGAATATCTCTGTTTTTAGGAAATATACACTGTATCATTTAAGGACAAATGGGCATAATGTATTCAGCTTCCTTCTAAATGGTTCAGGAGAAAAACATCATATATAATGTCGGTTGTACATAATGTATAAAACATTATTTATATGTAAGGAGATGAGAGAGCAAGCAAACAGGAATGCAAACAAAGCAAATAAGGTAGCTTTTAACAATAGGGAAATCTGGGTATAGAATACATCAGTGTTTTTGTGCTCTTCCTATTCTGATAATTTTTCATGAGTTTGAAGATATTTATAAACAAAAATTGAAAAAGAGCCTTGACTGTTGCCATTCTAAATCTAGTTATTTACAAGCTTTGTGATTTTTAAACAAGTTTTGCAATCGCTCTGTGCCTCAGTTTTCTCAACTAGAAAGCTGAAATAATAGTACCTTCCCATAGGGTTTTTGTGGGAAGTAATGGAGATAATGAAAGTGTTTATGACTGTTGACTTGGATGTCTTTTCATTAAGGAGGTGTCCTAGCTTTGGGAGGTAAATTAGGAACTTGGATGAGGCTTGGGGTTTGAGGCACAAAGCAAGATACTGAAGTGGGTCCCCAGCCTAGGACTTCTGCTGAAGAGGCAGGAGATACCTCTGAGAAAAGAACCCTCTGTATCCTAAATTCAAAGACTTGGGGCTACAGTCAGAGGTAAAGAGTGAGCATACTTAAATATCTGCTTTAAAAGCAGCCAAAGTGGCGGTGACTCTGATAGTCAGCTAGTCAGATTCTGAGATTCAGGACCTTAGTGATGTTTCTAGAAAATGAAGATCAGAGGACCAGAGTCTTTTGGGGGAGGGAAGGTGAATATTTCCCAATAACAAAAGCAGCAGTGAAAATAACAGATTTGATGCTTGGAAATAGGACAATTATAAATAAACCTGGTACAAGTTCTCCCCAAACAGAGATTGCCTTATGAAAAATTCTGTCAGTTAACAGGATGCTTAAATGGCAGTATCAGGCAAGAGGAGAAAAATGTTGGCAGTGTGCAGGAGAGGTTGAAGGCCAAATCTGTTGTGCCCACGTTGGTTTCCTAATTTGGGTAGTTTCTCTCACAAGCTCCTTATTTGAACACAGCTTTGGCAGTGTTATGATTAGAAACATAATGCATTCCACATGTGCCTGGAAGCTTGCGAGGCCAAATTTCAGAGTTTTTAGTGATGACTGCCAAGGTGGCCCCCTGGAAAGCCACCTTGCTGTGACCCTGGCTCAAGTCACAGTTTCCCTGGCCAGTCGTGAATAATGATTGTTAGAGGGAAGCAGGGCAGCGGCTCGCCCTCCTAGTCTACCCCCCTTCTCCCTCAGGATTCAGGTGAGGCAAGGAGCCCTGAGAGGGCAGCATCTGTGAGCGAGGGTGTGGGGAATCAGAGAGAAGGGAGAGCCCTCGTGGATCCTTTCTTTTCCTTTGTGCCACCTCCCTTCAGCCCTGGAACTGTCAGTTGGAGTGTTATTGCTCGGGTAGACTAACCCTACTTCGCCTGGCCAGAGGGTGTGGTGAGGAGGAGGCCCAGCCTTAACGTGAAATTCCCCAGCTCAACTGCTTTCTGGCTTGGGACTTGAGAAGAATTAGCCTCTCTGAACCTCAGTGTTCTTAGCTGCAAAACGAGGTAATTCCTCTAGGCCTGTGAAGAAAGGAGGAGGTGACTAGCGTTTAGTGTGTAGGACAAGTCTGGCTCCAGATGGCACCTCGTGGATGGTTGTCAGCATCATTCTGTGAGCACCCCAGTAGAGGCCTGCCATTTCTACCTCCGTGTTTTGTCTCTAGCTCCCAGCTCTGAGCACAGATCTGTTTTTATACATCCATCCTGAAATGTCCACCAGCCAGACAGCTTGTGCTTCTTTTCCTTATGGCTTTAATGGTCCTAGTGTTAAAATGTGCCTTCTCTTTAACCCTCTGAAGTAGCAAACCATGCCAAACCTGCTCATTCCTTACATAATTAATATTTAGCATGTTGATGCTATGTCTCTGCATAAATTGTTAGCTACCTCAATCATGTTCTCACCTGATTTACATTTCTTTCTAGACTTCTAAATGGCCTCCCATGTTTTTAGGAGTCAGACTGACCACTTATGAGAAGAGAAGAGACTTGGAAATGTTTTCAAGGTTGATTAAGTCTGATGGTGTGTGTGTGTGTGTAATAAAACCAGACCTAGTTGTGGTCATTGTTTGCATGTTTCCACTTGAGCCTAAAGCCTTTAATGGTCTGAGTGATTATGTTCCATCTTCTTATCCTGTACAACAATATGAAGCACTGTGAGTTCCTGTCTGATTTGAAATGTGGATAAAATTCCCACTTACCAACTGCTAGTCAGAAGTGTAACAACAAAAGAATTGATTTAGAGTCAGAAGATCCTGACTTGAGTCTTGGCTTCACACTTGCCAGTTTCCCAACCTCAGACAAGTAACTTCACCTCTCTGAGCCTCAATTTCATCTAGAAAATGGAAATAAAAATATCCTTTCCCAGGCCAGTTTTGAGGATTAGAAATGGTAGTACCGAGGGAGGATTGGTAAAGTGTAAAGTGCATGCCAATGTTAGTTAAATTTATTGTATTTATTGATTTTACACTGTGCAAGTGAGGATTTTCAGAAGAAGGAGAAAACATAACTTCTGTCTTCAGTATATGGTGATTATTAAGTTAGATCCTATGCATTTTCTTATTTAATCTTAACTTTCCTGCTGATGACTGTGGCTAAACCTTTATGCTTCTCCACTAACTTAATAACATAACAATAGCTGCCTCTTTTGAAAGGACAAATGAGCCAATGGATAGAATATTCTGCACTCCAGGGAGGAAATGTGTTCCAGGACATCTAAGGTAGCACTCTTATTGTTAGCATTATTCACCTGGATCATTTTTGTGCTGATGCAGTAACATTATCACCACCCAAAGTGGAAAAAAATAAATTATTGATGGCTTTGCATACTCATGCTGGGTTCCAGAAAAGGTTTGTGAATAGTGAGGACTTGAGCTGAAGTCTCCAAAGGAACAATGAAGGGGGTTGGAGCGCAGTGGAAAGGAGACCTGTGGGGATCAGTTTCCAACTGCATTGTGGCAGAATGAATAATTCAAGAATATTGTTTTGGGTTAGGTATCCTTTTCAGCATCTTTAAAAACCTCTCTTTCTGCCATGGCAGGATCGCATAACTATTCAATATCATGTCAAGGAGTCTTTCTCAACTGTAGTGCTGTCTGGTAGCAGAGTGAAGTATGTGATGTTTCAAATAAATTACAATATATTCTTTCCATCAAAATATTTATTGAAATGATGATCTCTAAATACTTGAGAGGTGTGTTTTATATTCAGGAATGTCTAGTGTTTTATTCAATTGATTTCTCATCTTGTATGTAAGCCTTAGGAGAAGGATAGGAAAATGAGATCCACATGTGACACAGCAACACAGCAGATCATATGCAAATGTTTTGCTTACAAACACCCTTTTTGTCATTTCAAGCATCTTATTTTCTGTAGCCAATAATGTCCTTTATAATGTTGTTTAGGTAGCTTTACTGAATTTATTTATAATTTATCTTTTCCAGAAAAGATTTTGGGTGGCTTAAAAAGAAAGATACACACAATACTTTGATAACATATTTATGTATAAGAATATGAAGAAAATGTTATCCACCAGGTTTTCTCTTGGGGGAGAACCATGCCTGGAGTACATTAATGACCTGCCTGCAATGGAAAGAGACATCCCAAAGGCATACTTAAATAGCCAAAAATGATTCCTGAACTGCCATGCACAGACCAAGAAGAGAAATAGGCATTGTTCCTAAAGAGATTGGAAGAATGTGAGGTGGGAGTGGGGGAAGTATTGATGACACAGGTGAGTGAAATTCCTAATTGATGTGTGTCCTTTGGCTGGTTTTCCCCTGGCTCCATCACCCTACAGATTTCGGCAGTAAGCAGTTTCCCAAAATGCTTGATATTGTGTTTTTCTGGTGGCACCCCATGAGGGAAATGAGCTTGGGTGACAGAGGGTGAAAAGGAGGATGCTGAGCCAAAGAGACTTGGAGGCATCAGCTGATGTCTGGGTTGCAGAGATACAGAAACAAAATGAAGTCCAAGAAAACAGGCAGGGAGTAAATTCCTCAATAATTTACAGTTGTCAATAGAGGTCCATGGTTCCAGCTCTTGCTTAGAGTTTCCTGGCAGCCATTGAAAAAAGGGAAGCATGGTCAGTTCCATATTTCTTGTCTTCAAGAACATTGTGTTTTCAACTTTAATTTTGGAAAGTGTTTCTTATGCAAGGTTTTTCACAAAAGACCTCAAGCGATATAAGGAAAAAAATGCCTTCAAAAACAGTTTTCAGTTAATTTAGAAGCAGATTTTATGTGGCTGATTGTTGAACTGCCCTTGATTGCAGTCCAGGGCATGGAAGCTAGAGCACAAGTCAGTAGAAGAATTCTTTGAAGAGCTACACCAGTCTAGTCTAAGCATGCAGCTGTCTCTATTGGCTAGTTGTGGCTTATGTACCACATCATCCCATCCCAGTTGATTAGTCTCAGCCTATTAGAGTAATTCTTTCCCCCCTTGCCATTGAATTACACAGGAATCAGACTATGACCTAATCCTGGCCACTAAGAGTTGAAGGGAGAAAATCTAAAGAACTTCTGGGAAAGGTTTTCTTCATCTCAAGTAGGGAATACATGGAACATTCTTGTACGTTAGCTGACACCATGGGAATGAAGCCAGTCCTCAGGATGGCAGAGTCCATAAGTGGAAAAGACACTTCTTGAGCTGCTGAGTCAGTAAACCTTGGAAATATTTTAGTCCTATGCAAATTAATGTTTCCTTACTGGTTAAGTCAGTATGAGTTGGATATTGTATTATATGACTGATAATTCTTTCAGTAGTCTATTATTATCTAATGATAAAAACAGTGGAAGTTGTAGGAGACAAAGGAAAGCAAGAGGGTGAGGTTATGACCCATCCTTTGACTTTCCTGTCCAACCAGCCTGATCCTTTATGAGTGTCCACCTCTGGTTATACCTCTTTGTTCTAGGAACACTAAATGTGCTTACTCTTGCCATTAGTTTTTTGCACAGCCTATTCTGGAAAAGGGATAGCCTTTTCGATGCTATCCTTAGTGCCCTGTGTGAGTGTGCATATCTATGCACACTCAAGCACACATGCACATTTCCAGTTTGGCCACTTCTGCTCAGCCTTCACTTTTTCAAGTTCATTCAGATGTCACTTTCTCAGGGAGCTAAGGGGCTCCTTAGACATAACCCCAATCCCTGCCCATTTAAGGTTTCTGTGGTAGGGAGTTTTTAAGTTGGCCGTCTTCATGCCCTTGTGTAGTCTTTTCCTTTTGAGATGAGCTGGGATTGTGACTCACTAATAATGAATAGAATACAGAAGAAGGATGCACATTTTCTCCTTAAGATGTCATTTCCAATATTAGGTTTCAGAATGACTGACTTTTGTCTCCAGCATCCTTTCTCAGTCTCTGATTCTCTTGGACCATCAATTACCAGAGGACCCTTCAAATATCTATAGAAAGGCCCACATGGTAAGAAACTGAAGTCTGCCAGCAACCATATTCAATGAGCTTAGAAACAAATCTTTTGAGACCTATAAAAAGTTACAAAAGTGACACGTCATCCCCAATTAAGCCTTCAAATTAGGCTTTAACCTAGCTGACAGTGTGGCTGTGACCTTATAAGAGATCTTGTCAGAGGTACCTAGTTAAGCCTTGCCTGGGTTGCTGACCCAAATAATTTATGAGATAATAAATATGTATATTTTTATTTTGAGCCACTAAGTTTTAGAATATCTTGCATTACAACATAGGTAATAAACGCACTATCCTTTTCCTGAGTTTCTACAGAAATCTATAATTCTCCCATAATAGCACTTATATGCTTGTTCTAATTATCTGGTTATTTGCGTGGCCACTCCACTAGATTGTAAATTCTGTAATGATAGGGACATTGTCTTCTGTGGTACTGTATCTTCAGCAAATAACATCGTTTTCAGTAGATAGAAGATATTAACACTCATGGAATAATTATAGTAGGTTGAGACTCTATAAAAATATGTGGCACAAATATTGCTGTGGAAAAGGAAGTTAGGTCAAGCAGATAAATACCATAAAAAAGAATGAAATTAATGCTAAATTATAAAATAGTTATTAATTTAACAACTGTGTAAACAGATTGAGTACCAACTAAGATGGTATAGAAGATAAAATAAGATTTTAAATATCATACGTTGCCAATACACAACTGTGATGTCTATTGTGATAAAACCGTCAGTGAGAGTGAGGGCATAAACAGATATAAAAACACTGACCGGATAACTGTTAGCCTTGCCTTCCCACTGACTAGCCTCAGATCTGGGCTCTGCCTGACCTCTCTGGGCCTCAGTTACTTCTTGGTAGAGTAGAGGAGGCTTTGTATCTTCTTAAAGATTTCTTTCAGCTCGAACATTCCAGTTTATGCATGAATACGTTTCGTAAATACTTATCTGTGGTCCTCAGTCTCTTGATTTTTCCATCCCATCACATCTGAGGCATAAAACACACATCCCTCTGAAACCATAATTTTCAGCCTGTAGGGAGAAAATGGACACTCACACTGTGGGCCTATTAGAATTTCTGGGTAATATGTATAGTGTGAAAAGGTTTCCCAGGTCACTCTGACCTGCTTGAAGCCCACTTTTGAAATTGTTGAGGTAATAATAACAACTGACCAACAAATTACGGCCAACAGTCTAGACATATTGTTTGATAAAATGAATGCAGTAGCACTTAATATATGTTCAGTAGAAGCTTAAAAGAGAAGTAATCTAAGCTGAAACATTTAACAAGTAACCCATTCTAGTGGAGTGCTATCAAAATATGGATCTTAGAAACACCATCACAAAGTTTCTTATTTTCCCAGAGGCTGAAGTACTTTACCAGTGAGATTCTGAGACTGGCAATCTATCATGTTTTGACAATAATTTAGAAGGCAGTACTTCAAGGCATTTACCACACGACTAGGAGGCTTCTGTATCTACAGGAGATGATTGTCGATATCCTTGACTGGAAATCCTCATATTGCTCTAATTAGTTTATAGCAGATTCTTTTGAGATATAATAATAATGATGATACCCAGCTTTTGTTTCTTTCATTTGTCAAAAAGCTTTCCATCTGTCACTGTGTTAACCTCATAGTATACCTGTTAAGTAAACAGTGCAGGTGTTTTCAAAGTAACATTTTCCCTGTAAGTTTACTCATTTTCTCACTGTATGCCTCAATCCAGAATCCGCTATGTGTCAGGGACTCACTGGGGTACAATGCTGAATAAAACGTGGCTGATGTTCTTGGGCGTGCAAAATCTAGGAGATTCCATAGTGTGTCAACAAATGTTCCTCTATTCACATACCATTCCATGAGGGAATATGGTTGCCTTTCTGGACTTTTGGATTTGGTTCTTCCCCCAAAGAAGCCATATATTCTCCCAAATTCAAGAAGCATGTGGCTCACTGTTCAACAGTTTCTCATGGTTGCTGATGTTCGTTCCACAAGTCAGAGAGTTCATCAGTTAGAAGGAGCTCTCACGTTTAGAAGCTCAGTATCTGAGATGTGTAAAAATTTAATCTTCGGATTAAACTTGTGGAATGCTGAAACCCATGTATACTGGCTCCTGAAGCCCAATATACACATCTCTTCCCAACTCAGTGTTCAGATATCAGATTGGTAGCTTGAAATTGCCCATGATATGAACAGAAATCTGCAAACCCTATCCATCATAACTGGTTTTCTCCAAAAGAGCAAGTTGTTCAATATTTACCAGCACACCACTGACTGGAGCTCAGTGTCCTTCACCTGGGGCTTGATTAAGTTGATAGATTTACTAAACTACTCTGCATATGATATGCAAAACAGTCTCTTAATTTGGGTTTGAATGTAATTATACAAAATGTATTAATTTCTTTTCCCTTCCTCCCACATACGTGGGTTAAAACTCCCTTAATTTGGCATGTAAATTTATGCAAAATAGCAAACAATTTGGGTTTTATGGTGAGAACCTTGGAACACTAATAACACTGCAGTCTTAATTATGCAGACACCAAACTAGTGCTCATTCAAAACCGCTCTCCTACATTGCCACCTATAGAATATCTACCCAGCTGAAATGAACTTTTTTTCTTCTATATATGACAAATGCCTATCTTCCTTCTTATTGGAAGACATAAACCAAAATCAAATCTAAACAGGAAAATGCAGATGTGTTCACTTAGAAGGTTTTATAAATCATTAATTTGAGTATCCAATTCTTTTCTCTGACACATGTTCTTTTCTGGAAGGATTTCCTTGTCCCTGCCAATGGTTTTTGTTTTCCCAGTGACCATGCAAGAAGCTTCCATGTTATCCAAGTACTCATCACAGTGTTAGGCCCACAGTGTTAGGCCCAATTTTTTTATTCTGCTTCTTTATAATCTTATGTAACAAGTCAGCCAGTCAGCCAATACTAATGTAGGCTCTCTCTTCCATAACTTTTCCAACTACCTGTCTTATATTTATCTCTCTACTTTCAAGAATTTATACAAAAGACTTTAGCTGAGCATGTGTTTTGTGGCACGTACTGGGCTTGGGATGAAAATGAATCAGACATTCTACTTTCAAGGTGAGAGAAACACAAATGGATAAAAAATGCTCCTTGTAACCTGACAAAGGCTATAACCACAGAAGACATAGAGTGCTATAAAAGCAGAGAGAGGGATTGGGTCTATTTCAAGTGGGAGAGAGTCTTGAGCTGGGTTTGACAGCATGCCTAAAATTTTACCATGGGAACAAGATTCAAAAAAAAAAATGGAGGAGGAGAAGAAATAATATGGTCTATTTGGTTTTGAGTAAAAGCCGAGTCAGGAACACAATGAAATTCTCTGAATTAAATTCTGCTTTGCCATTCTGAATGACCTTGGGCAACTTATCTGAACTCATTGAACTTTACTTGCCTTGTGTTATAGAGGAGACCATCTATCTTATAAAATTGTGGGGATTAATGACCAATGAATATAATTTCTTAGAATGGAGACCACCATACCTTGAATGCTCAATAGATGCTAGCTATTTTTCCCATCATTCCAGGCAAATGGACTAGCCTTTAAAAGCTGGCATGGTCTGTTTCAGGAAGGGCAAGCTGACATTACAGCTGGGTTTAACACCGGGTGGGTATTGGTTGAGGGGAAAAGTGAGTCTGGAATGGCAAAGGACCTGAAGGACCTTGTATGCCATGCCTGATTCTTTGAGCTTTAACTTTGATGTAACAAGGGCCCACTGACAGATTTTAAGGGGGAAAGTGATTGTTCTACTTTTTGCTCCTAAACTAAACTTTGCTTTTATTGCCATTGTCCTGCCTAGTATTGTCAAAGAGAAATAGAGCTGAATTTTAAAGTTGGCAAGACAGGTTTTCTTCAGTCTAGTGCAGTAGGGGATGGAGACTCCAGTAGACTGAACCCATCTCCATTGAAACAATGATGGGAAGCTTTTTAAATGCTAGCATGTATCTAAGGAATAGTATTGAAGGATGTTGAGGGGTGGTAGTGGTCAGTGTGATTAGACCATCTGTGTTTGCTAACTAACTAGTGCTTATCAAAGTTAGGCTCTTACCCTCCCACAGAAACTAGGTAACAGGGGCCCTACCTTTCTTTCTGATTACATTTCAAAGGAATGGCTCACTTGAGAATTATATTCCTGGGTTTTAGAAGATACATCTCAAAAGGATAGAAAAAGGATTTATAACTATGTTTTCTGAAGAAAATGCTCTAAGAAGAGGGAGATTAGGGGTCTATAATCAAGTTTTGTCTGGAACAAACAGTAAATTCTTGTGGCAGCTGGAACTTTCTCAGCCAGACTTAAGAGGTTGTGGTCATCCTAGGGACAAGGCCTTGGGCCAATAGAAGCCACGCTAGAGTTTAAGTCTCTTATTGTATGTGTGGGGGGTACACAACTGTTTGTGCTGAGAGTTTGTAGTTCCCATAGGCTGAGGCTGAGGCCTACTTAAGAAGGCAATCAGAGGAACCTGACAAAATTTTGGTCAAGGAAAGAATACTCTTTAGTAGCTCTCTTTTCTCTTATGTGACATGTAATGGCTTCATTAGCCTGGGAAACCTAATCAATCAGTGCCCTATACAATGAATATGGTTTACTCAAGACCAGTTTGTAGTGGCCCCTCCCATGTCCCTTTCTCATTTTGATCTCTGGGCTTTTGCTTCTGTTGTTTCTTTTCTTCTCTGCCACTTGCATCTTTTTTTTACCTTTCCAAGCCTCACTCTGTGAAGGCCCTATGTCTACAAAGACTTATTTGATAAATCTGGGCCCCTCTCTCTGAAATACTAGACTTAATCTTCTTGCCTCACAAATGAGCACCTAATTATCTCTCATATTGAATATGGAACATATGCGGTTTTGGAAGTATACTGGGGTTGAAGTTCAGAGGGGTCTGGGTCTCAGGTCTCCTACTGAGTAGCTGTTTAAACATAAGCAAGTCTCATCTCTGAGCTTCAATTTCTTTATCTGTAAAATGGTGATAAAACTCATCCCAAGACATTGTTATGATTAAATAGATGATATAATGTTTGCAAAAGTGCCTAACACAGTGCATAGTCCAAGATTCCTGTGAAATAGATATTTATTGAATATTTTATCATTTATGTCTATCAGTTGTCTCCCTGATTTGATGTTAGGCTAATTTTAGAGCCAAGAACATGGCTTATCACTCTCTTTTGCACAATCTTTATCAAAGTATTGAGCATGTAATAGGTACTCAGTAAACACTGGGCTGAAGTAACAGATTAATTGCAGGCTTAGAGGGAAGGGGCTGAGTGTGTTGCCCATCCTGTGAGGAGTTTAACATATGCCCAGTAAGGAAATGAATCCTCCTGCCACCTACCAAATAGATAATTAATTATTATACAGTTCTAAGAAGTATTAGTTTACATTAAGGAACTTTTTGACCTTCAGTGAGTCCCCAACAGCCTTTAAAACACTAGGACATACTAAGAAAGCAAAACTCTACAAGAAAACTAGGAAATAGATATAACTATGGGTAACCCTAAAAAGAATCTGGCTAGATGTTAGGCCCAGCATAAAAAAATGCAATCAGAACTAGAATTCCCCATTCCCTTACTACCTCCATGCTTGGGAGGCTATCTCAGAGTAATTAGATTCTAAACATCCCTATGTAGTAAATGAATAGAACAGCAGACATGGAGAGTGATTTATTATTCATCATGAATAGCAAGTGAATGAAATAATTTAACAATCACTAATCTCTAAAAGGGACCTACTCATTTTTAATCATCTCATATGACATGTGATCACTCATTCACATACATCCCCCTGAGCTCATCCTACTGCCAGGAAACCTTAACGGGCAGCAGAGCACTATTTATGTACTTCTGTGACATGAGTGTATCATTAGGTGGATATTGCAGCCTGTGGGATTAGGACAATGTTTTTGTGCAGTGTGACAACTTGACACAATCCATACACATGTCACCTTTTGCATCCCATTAGTATCGAGGGAACCCACAAATGCTAATATGGTGTAGTGGTAATTACACAGCTCACAGTTCTGAGGGTAGGATTAGCAATGGCATCCGTAGTGATGGATATAGATTGTGGTGGGTTTGTCACATGAGAGAACACTAAGACACTGGTTCCCTGATGAAAGTCTTTGTCATGAGAAGTCTAATTGAAACATTTCCCATTCTAATTACAATAGTGCAGGTAAATACTGTACTGTTTATTTTTGAGTCACAGGAGAATGTAGAATCAGTATGTTAGGGTCTGGCATGTTTGTAGAATTCCTTTAATGGAATTCATTAGTTACATATCTAGAAATTTAAGAAATATAAAATCAAGTTTCGCTGTGATTGTAGACCCACACATCTCTAAAAATAAGGAAACAAACAACAGAGGAGAAAATAAAATTGCTAAGGAGGCCAATTAAGTTAGCCAGCTAATCTACTTGAGCTCTGGTACAAAAATTAGTAACGATGGTTACTAATAATGCTGCTGTTTTTGACTGCCTGCTATATGCCGGCACTGTTTACACATTATTTTATTTAATTTTCACCCCAATTCTGTGAGATGGGCAATATTATCCCTGTTTACACATGAAAATATGCATTCACTCAACCTTTGATTATATCAATGTCAGCAAATGGTTGAGGAAAAAAAAGCTGAATTCAATTACATAGCCTATTTTGAAAAAAAAAAAAGCTTAAAACCACCTCCATTTTTAAAAAGTCAGTCTTTATATCTAGGTATAACTTCAGTAGAATTACTACAGTAGTAAAATTAAATTTGTATTCCATAATTATTTCTATTTTTTTAGTGTAATTATTATTTCTAGTTATCATCTCTAAGAAAAGGGATCCTTCTCTTCTGTGCCAAAATTCAATAGATCAATGTATATGAATGTACATATGAATCACCAGGGAGGAGAGGACTTCCCCAATACAAAAATTCTGATTCATCAGGTCAGTGGTAGGGTGGTAGGGTCAATATGATGGTCTGTCCTCATCAACGCCACACTGATGCTACAATTGTTCGTCTAGGAACTCCCCATGGGGCGTTCTATTAAGTGAGAAAGACTGAAACCAATCCTTTCTAAGAAGCAGCCATCATCCTGGTTTTGAAGTTAAAGAAACCAGAGATATTTCTTCTTTTTTGGGGGTGGGTACATGCTGTCCCCCCCACCCTCCGCCATGTATCCTGTATATTAAAGTGGAATCTGTATTTCTTATTACTCTTCAGAAATATTCACATTTCATACAGATTCTCTTTGGTCTTTCAAATTAGACTATTCTTGATAGCTTTACTGGTTTTTCATTTGATTTTGAGTTACAGTATAAGAGTGACCTACCCCCTTTCAAGTTTCTAAGAAGTGTCAGCAGATTGAATTAGTTTGGAAAAGAAAAGAACAAGCAATATGGGCAGGACAAGGAAGACTATTCTGGTGGTGTTTACCAAGCCATTTGGTTGGCAGTTTGGTAGGCTTATAAATCATATATTACTTAGAATATTTGAAGGTTATATTTGTGTGAAAGACACTAAACTACATAAGGCTATATTGTTCACAGGACCAGGTTTGTCTTTGACTTGAAAGTATACCTTCAATACAACAAAGGTTTTATATGTGTCTGCATGAGAAACAAGTTCTCCTTGTAGGTGGGCATTTCTATCAGTACAGGAGACTGTTGAGAACCACGGACCCCTCGTGTGTGTGCCTTTTTCACACGAAAGATGTATATTTTATAAGAACTTTATAAGAATTGTTGGTATTTTATTAAACTTTTAGAAGTTTGGGGGCGCCTGGGTGGCTCAGTCAGTTAAGTGTCCAATGTCAGCCCAGGTCATGATCTCATGGTTCGTGGGTTCAAGCCTTGTGTCTGGCCCTGTGCTGACAGCTCAGAGCCTGGAGCCTGTCTTCAGATTCTGTGTCTCCCTCTTGCTCTGCCCCTCCCCCACGCATGCTCTGTTTCTATCTCAATAATACATTTTTAAAAAAACCTAAAAAAAATTTAAAAACCTTTTAGGAATTTGATATTTTAAAAGAATTCTTCTGGTTATACTGAGAATCGAGTAGGGCGGATCTTACCAAATCTTGAAGCCAAATGCCCATGGGGAGCTAGTCAGGCCCATGCAAGCAGCAGATGATGTGCAGAAGAGAAGCTCTAGCTTCAGGCCAAACTGGATATGAATTGTAGCTCTGCCTCTATTGGCTATGAAACCGTGGGGAATCACCATTTTTGAGCTTCTTTATCCTCCTATTCAAAACAGGGACAAAACCACTGCCTCATAAGGTTAATGTAAGGGTAAATCCTGTCACCTGTGTGAAGGACCTTGCCCCAAGTAGGGGCTCTATAAATTGTAGTTCCCTTTCCTCCTTTGCATGCACCACATATGTGGCCATTTCAAATATAACTTCAGGCCCCACTTTCCCCATCAACCAAAGCTGGTTCATTAGAGGAAGATATTGATACACTTCATTAACAATGTTTAAACTACATACTTGTACCCACTAGTTATATTAGTGTTAATGCAAACTGGTTTAGGAAAGGGAAAGTGAAATTCAATCATACAGTCTGTTTTGAAAATAAAAAAGGTTTGGATCCTTCCTCCTGTTTTCTCCCCCACTCCTTTCCCTCACTTCCTCTTTACCTCTTCTTCCTCCCTCCTCCAGTGATCCAAGATCTTTCTTTCCACATAAAGAATAACTATGAAATCTTCACTTTCCCAACACTGGTGATTTCCTAAGACAAAGTCCTCAATCTGACTTTCTTTTAGACTTCTTTCCCATGCCTTTGTCATTGTTTTTCCCCTTAGTAAACCTTAGTGGTTCTGAAAACAATTTTAAATCTGTCTTTTCCCTTTGCTTAAGGTCTTTCAATTTAAGGATTTAAAATACTTATTTAAAAGGTGGACCATTTATGGAAATACTTGAGAAGATTAGTGTGTGGAAAGGAGGTTAAATGCTTAAGATTTGGTTTCCAGAGGTTACTTTGAAAAGTAGAGTCAGAGCAATAATCTGACCTTTGTCCTTATTTCTTTGACTTGACACCCAACGACACTGCCTCTAACTGAACTCTACAGTGTGCTGGACCATTAAATAGGATAAAGGAATGAAATTTCAGAGGTGAAGATTAAGATAAGAATGATAAAATTGCTCTACCTAGGAGTTCAAAGAGTATATCAAATCTCTTATATATTTGGGGACCTTTTCTCTCTCCTAACATATAACATTATTTTAGACTTCTAATGGTCTAGGACACTTGCAATGTCTCATCTTCAAGGTCACAATCCAAATCTGGGACCTTCATTTGCATGACTAGAAAAATGACTTTCCGTTCCCTGGGGCTTGCCCTTTGAATAATATCACCTCTTAGTTTGAATGTACTTATTTGCCTATATGAAGCCTCCATTTTAGGTAAAAACATTCCTAATGTTTTTATAGAATTTTCCTTCTTGATGGGCTTCTACACTTTGTTCTCTGTAGTTCTCCACTCAGATATACCTTTTCTACCTCTTTTGTAGACTTGATGGCATTTGAGCTTCTGGCTGCATCTTTGAGATTTGGGAGATCTGCCCAAGGGAGGCTTCAGCCCCATCTGCCTCATTGAATAAAGGTTCTCCTGGAGAGGTTTCCTTTTCTACTGCTGCTTTATCTCAGACCAGTGTTTCTCTCCTCCAAGGCTTCCACATCCGGTCAGATCAGTGCAAGAGGAGAAATCCCTCTTCCTTAGCCCTACTATGTAGCATTCCTAGGTCCTTTGTCATCTCTCTTCAGACAGAGTTTTTTGTTAGTGCTTTGTTTTTAAGTCGAGAGCAGATATGGAGACATTTTTCAGGCATTAGAAGTTAATGAATAAAAATGCAGTTATCTACCATAACCAAAAGGCGACCCCAAAGCCTAGGTTTTGATGGCTGATAATCAGATATTAAAACAACCTTGGAGCTTTATCCACGTAAAAGTTAAGGCACTAAAGATGGGTTGAACACAGAAATTTCCCTGCATTGCTATCATAGTTATGACATTGCAGCATTTAAGTTTCCTACTTAATACTTTTACTTTCCCAGTGTTATTTGGCAAATATGGTTAATTAATAGACTCATCTTCATAGGGTAGTATAATCTCTCCTCAGGCTTTATTAAGAGACCAACTGAGAAAAGAACAAAGAAAAAGTCTGCCTCAGGCACAGAAAATAGAAAGAATGATGACATTACTATGAAGAAGTTAAGTGGTCTTTTTTTCTGGTTCCTATTTTTCCTGAAGAGTACATCAGCTTTTAATGGGTAAGTGAGAAAATACGAAGTAGTATTGGAGACACTTTTATTTGGACCAGATACTTTTTTCCCTATCGTAGCTGTGGGGCTTTCAAATAATTCAAATTGCATGTGTTTCTCTTCACAACATTTTCCCTTTTCAAACCATCCAGCCATTATAAGAGAAATATTTGGATAACCAGCTACTCTTTTTCTTCTTCTTCTTCTTTTTTTAAGGACAAATTTCCTCTATAAACAGAGCATCTCTGATATCCCTACAGGGAAGTATAAATTGTTTATGCCAGCTGTAAACTTTCCAACTTAAAATTCCTTAGGACATTATACAAAGCAAAAAGAAAGAGATGTAGAAAACTCAGTAATGTCTTGGACAAAGATAAATAGAATTGTTCTTATTCTGGTCTTAGCCCATGGATTCCCAGGGTGAAAAGGTGTTTTTTGTTTGTTTGTTTTTTCGTTTGTTTTGTTTTTTAAATGAATTGCTGGCTTGATGCATTTCTAAGAATTTTCCTAGACTAATTTATTACTAATAAATCAGCCAGTTTTACTTAGTGAAACTTGAGGTTCTGTCTTGCATTGGGTTCTGGAAAAATATAGATTGCGCTTTTCCTTGAAAAATTATCCTTTTGTCAACATGAACTCCACATTTTTGGTTCCTCTGTGGACTTTTATTTTTCCTGAAGAGCTCTGGCTGAGCCTTTGCCATTTACTGTATGACTGTTTTGCTTACAATCTAGAGAACTGACAGGCTGGGCTGAAGGCATCAAAATATGCCTTCTGGGGACCAGCCCTGTGATTTACTCTGAGGCAACACAGCTATAAGCTTTGTTGTTCAGCTTCCCAATTAGCAAGGAAAGAAAAGTTTCTTGTTAATTAGTTTGTGGAGATATTTTCATGTATTACAGCTGCATCTTCGGTTTGTATAAATGTAAAATGGTCTTCTACCACGGACGGTAGTTGTGTGAGTTAGGATGTTCCCTCATCTCGAGGGATAAATGTAAAATTATGGATATTTTACTTCCAAATGAAGTCTAATTTATCATTGTCTTTATTAAGGGTACCAACGTTGTCCTCATCCTCAACATCATATTAGTTGAAAAATGCATTGCTTAATAATTCTGTCTTTTTAACTCATATATATAGAGAATCCCATTAGAAAAGACCTCCCTCTTAAAATATCTAAAACCCTATTGTTTCCAGGCTTGGTGACAAAGATAAAACTCATTCCATTCTTTCACTAACTTTTGCATTCATTAGCATGTATTAAGAAATATCACCTAACTTGAAAGTAAGGTAAAGAGACCTTGACACATACCCTTCTGATGTCATATCAGAGCATTGTTTACCAGTCCCACCAGACGGTCATTTGATCATTCAAGGGAATACACCTTGTTTGACTGTATCTAAGAATTGGCTAAAAGTCCATTTTCTGTGAAGTTGCCTGTTTGTTGGTAGATTTTTATCTAGTAGAGTTACAAATGATTTCTGCCTGGTAGAAAAGATCATTCCAAAGGCTATGGTTTTATTGCTCGGTGGGATTTGTTAAACACCTTATTTGTGTAAACATCTTAGTTACGTATCTAACCCTAGTGTAGTCAAACATTTTTTCTCCCATGCGTATATAACCTCAGTTTTTTTTTTTACTGCTCCTTTGAACCATCTGTACTGTCCAGTTCATTCTCACATTAATGCGTTGAATAACTATTTAACACATGCATATTTTGTATTTGTATGGATTATGTTTGATAACTTCTTGAAAATTATATTTTGACATGTGTCATTCAAGATGTATGTATATATGTATATACATATACATCTATATTTAATTTGATAGTTTTTGTTTGAAAGTAATCAGTCAGGGAAGCAATCACTAATTAGTTTAGACAAAGGAAAACTTCATATAAATCTATTTTAGGACCCAACACTACTTCAAGGACAGACCAAATCTCATTACTTAAAATACTGATTTTCTAACAATATGTTAAAGAATTGTCTTGGGTTCAATGTGACAGATGGAGAATCCTTAAGGCATGCTGCCCTAGTAGTGCAATTAGCGGAAGCAGAATGAATGCCACCTTCATCCAGTTAGCTTTCCAAAAAAAAAAAAAAATTGTGATTACCATGACTTGCATGAGAAAATAAAAATTCCCTTAATTTCTTCAGCAACAACTTGGTCCATAACTGGAATTGAGTTCATTTGTTAAAACCAACCAATACACACCACTACCTTTCTGCTTAAACTAATGAACCATGGAATTCTGTCAACCTTCTTATCATTGTTGCTATTGCTTTCACTCTCTGTGTGATTAGTTTTAAAGAAGTATTTTTAGGGGCGCCTGGGTGGCTCAGTCGGTGAGGTGTTCGACTTCGGCTCAGGTCATGATTTCACAGTTGGGGGGTTCAAGCTCTGCATCAGGCTGACAGCTCAGAGCCTAGAGCCTGTTTCAGATTCTGTGTCTCCCTCTCTCTCTGCCCCTCCCATGCCTGCTCTCTGTCTCTGTCTCTCAATAATTAATAAACCTGAAAAGTTTTTTAAAAATAAATATTTTAAAATATTTTAGTAGTTCATGAATGAATGCTTAAGAAGTCAAAACAATGTGTACAGTAAAATATTTTGCATTTATCTTTGTCCTCATCATCCTATTACACTATCTCCCCCAGAGCTAACCAGTAATTAGCTTTTTAAGTTTCCTTTCAGATGTCATTTATGAATATACTAGCAAATAGGAATATATCCTTATTTTTCTTTCTTTCTACATAAAAGGTAGCAAGATCTACACACTTCTTGGCACTTGCCTTTTTCTCTTAAAATGAACATATTGCCAATCTTTTCATATCATTACATAAAATACTCTCCCTCATTTTGTAATGCAGTGTGGCCTTATCAAGGTAACAAACAATAGCTTGGGATACTTAAATCCCAAGGAAACACATCAGGGTGTGCCATTCACTTTATTAAACATCTAATAGGCCAATCAATATTCTAGGTGCTGGAGGTGAAAATATCAGATACAAACCTAGTCCATAAGAGGCTCACATCCTACTAAATTGAGATCAAAACAAAGCTAAAGTACAGTGTGGTTAGTGCCACAATGGAAGCATTTCTGAAATGCTGTGGAAGAGAATTGAGGGAGTGATTAAGTTTGTTGGGAGGTGTGGAAGTGGAATCAGAGTGGAAAAAAAAAAAGACATTTGAGCAGGGTCTTAAAATAGGAATACGGACTCTAAAAGAATCATTTCCTAGTCTAACTGACCAACAGATTTCTCAATTTTTGAAAGAAAGAAGAATTTGCTTGCAGTGATCCTTTCTTTAAGTCTTCCCTGTCACTCTGCCCTGGGGTATTGGGCTACATCTTCTTATACTTTCCTTGGTATTTACATCTTTTAAGCATTTGTAGATCATTTCCTTCTTAATCGTCAGTTTGCCTGATGTCACAGGGCATCTTTCATCTCCCCTCCTGCCCCAATCACCTTTCCTGAACACAGTCATCCAGGATTGTAGTCTCTTCTTGGTTTCCCAGCCATAATGACACCACTTTGTATTCTGAAAAACAGATGTTCGGGAGTAGTCTTTTTCTTAATTTGAATACAAACATCTCCACGGTATAAGGTTTCCTACCTTTCCAGAGGCTCCTGCCAGTGAAGTTCATTTGCACCGTTCATTCCCGGGCTAGTTATTCCAATGTAATGGCCATGGAACTCTCAAGCTAAATAAGAGCTCTTCAAGTGCCAGCGCTGAGGACCCCTCCCAGTATGAACTGCAAGCCATTTATTCTCATTTGTTTACAGGCTTTTCCATCTTTCAGCTGGTTCTCCAACCATGAGATAGTGTCCATATAGATGTCAATTTTTATTAAGCTCCTAAGTAATTTTAAAGCCCCACACAAAATGTTTTTCTGAAGTCCCTATACATCTGCTACTCTGTTTTCTCCCATTCCTTAATCATGTAATTCTCTAGAAATGACCTATCAAGTATGATGAAGCTCTTTGCCACCATCTGCATTTTATTTCACTTCTTTCTTTTCTTCCAGACTCCGGCCTGCACTCTGTGACCACAACGGAACTCAGTGGTCAGGTGAGGATTTTGGCTGGCCTGGTGAGGCACTGTTATTTTTCACCAACTGTGGGGACTCCGTGGGGCATAATATTTTTAAAAAATCTTTTCCCAAGATTTGCACCAGCCTGGAAATTGGCTGGAGCTCTGCTATTATTGTTGACTCAGAGCAATCAGTGGAGAGCCTCAAGTACAGAGACAGGGTGCATTGCCCTCTTGAACTGCCAGCTTTGATTGAAGGTTGAATTGATTTACAAAAATCTGGCCATTTTGCCCTAATGTATCAATTTCTTTGATTGCTTCAAAGGGTATTAAAATAGCACACTGTTAAATTCCAACCCCCAGCTCTCCTAACCTCTTTTCTCTGCTTTATTTTTATATTTGGCATTAACTCCAATAATATGCTATGTATTTCACTTAAATTTTGCTTTTACCCCACTTGAATGGAAGCTCTATGAAGGGAGAGAGTTTCTGGCCACTGTGCTGTATGTTCAGTGCCCAGGAAAGCATCTTGCACAAAGAAATTGCACTTATGGTAGGCAAATGAATAAATTAAAAAGTGCAAAAGGATTGCACTTCAGTTTGTTAAATGCTGTTGTTCTTCCTAGGGCTCAGTTTATCTTTTTCTGGTGATTCCCTGTATCTCTTACTCCTTTTGAATAGTTCCTAGAAACCTCTTCCTCCAGGAAGCTTTTCTTCAATTGCCACATGGAGATCACCTCCCCTCAGTTCTCAATGTGATGTTTATGCTACCTAGTCTTTGAGACCAGCAATGCTTTCATATGAGGCTAGTCCATGTCCCAAAGGTCCTGATACACTTTAAAATCTGGTGGCAAGAACTGCCTGCATTGTTATATCTCCTATATGAACATACCTGAGAGGGGAAGGAAACCATTGTTCAGTTTCTGTAGTTGAAATGTGCATTCTGCAGTATGGTGTCTTGGTTATAGAGTCAGTCCAGCTAGTCTCAGATTTGAATCCCAACTGTCTTTACCTTCTCTGGGAAACAATTGGTAAATACTCTGAGCCCTAACAGCTATATCTTTAAGCTGAACATAGTAATAGTTCCCTTGCAGGGTAATTGGGAGGACCAGACATAATATACCAAACAACACACTTGACTGATAAGACCACTAACAGGCTATTACTATGATTATTACCATTGCTACTACTACTGTTATCATAATAGCATATCCTCCTTCTTTTGATTAACCACCTATCCTGTACAGGAATCTCCATTCCAATCTAGGATATAAATTCAGATATTTGAATTTGGAATTAAGGTTTTGATATGTTCACTCATTTAACAAGAATTTATTGAGAGTCTAACATGTACCAAGTACACGGTTGATTGCAAGGAACACAAAGATGAATGCACATTAGTCCTTGTACCTTCAGAGCCAACAGTCTATGACATTCATTTATTCATCAAGTAGTTCAACAAATTACTTGTTTAGCATCAAGTGTGTCTAGGCTCAGTTATACTGACTAGGAGTACATCAGTGACAAAAGCAGATGAGGATTACATTCTAGTAGAGGGAGACAGAAAGTAAACAAGATAATGAGTTAAGGGAACTGCACAGGATGCTAGAATGTGATGAGGGCTATGAAGTACAGAGGAGTGGAATAAGTCTGGTCAGGACTGCTGAGTGTGTGTTTTCATAGTGACTGGGTATTTGCAATTTTAAGTAGGGTATTCAGGGCAAAAGTTCCTGGAGATATGACATTTGAAAAGAGACTCAAGGAGTGAAGGGATGAGCCACACAAATATTTAGGAAAAGAGCATTACAGCAGAGGGAACAGAAAAAGCTGGCATGGAGCAGAAGGTGCTAGGTATTAAAACAGAGAGCTGTTCACTATTGGGTCATCAGTAGAGGCCAGAGTCAATTTTTCTGCATGTTGCTGGTGTAGCTAGAGTGGGATCTCAGGGTGGATCATGTGAAATGGTCCTGATGGACAATCCTCATAGGGTAAGGGCAAGTTTGCCTTTTGGACCATGGTTTCTTTCCATCACACTCATGTTGATACTGTAGCTTATGGATACTTTGAATCATGTCTCCTACTTTGGGGTTCTGGAGGAGGATGTTTCTCTGCAGGGTTTTCCATCAATCCCTTATCCTAATTGCTGTCCATGTTTTTTTCTACTTAGTTCTCCCTAATCTAGTGGCTTAATACTGAATTCCCTATTCCTCTCTCCTTTGAAAAGTCAGGTGGTAGATGTCGACCTGCCATGTGGACTTTTCTTCTTGGCTTTACCCCCAGATTCCTCCAGGCAGAAAGGATAAGGTCCCTTTGCTTCTTCCCAGTATTTCCATTGGTTTATTTGTGCCATAGTAGCAAGGGGAGCAGATCATTGCTTGGCGGTGTGACTGTGATAGAAAAACACAGTGGAAGGGAATTCAGGGCACAGAAGAGACACAGAAGAGGGCTCTTGGCTGCATTTTCCATTGAACCAGGCTTAGACATTTCCTGTCATTGCTTTGGCTGAACCCAAGCTGGTGGTAGTACGGGTGCTTTCCCCCCGCTAGCTAGAAAGAACAGATCTGGAAACACAGAATGGAAAATGGATGATATGTTTGCTGATAACACCTAATAACCCACTTCTGAGTCTTTTTTTTTTTTCAGCCCTGTAACCCCAGGGTTCTTTATTTTAATGGTTTTTTTCTACCCAATGAAGGAATGTTTGCACCAGCAGTCAGAAATAAGACTCCACTCACATGAAAGAAGAGATGCTCTCCTAGCCTCCTGGTTCTCAGGCCACCAGTCAAAATGAAAACAAAAATAAAGAAAGGAAGGAGGAAAGAAGAAAAGAGTTTTCAATGTTGCTTGGGACCATAGACCTGAATTTTCAAAAAATAGTAAGGTTGTTTTGGGCAGCACAGATGAAATGTGGAAAATTACCCTGCTACATGGATTACCATAACCAGTGGTAAAATTTATTTAATGGGGAGATAAAACCTTGTCACTAGTCCTTCAGTCTTGATTCTTTAAGGTCACTGACAATCCAGCCGAACCATTAGCTCCTGCTCATAAATAAGTGTGGCTTCTTCCCTCAACCAACCCTTCTTTCAGGCCAAGTGGCTAGATGATCTTGAAGTTCGGGTGCTGCTCATCTTCCTCTTCTGAGTCTTCTAGGACCACATCTGAGAGCCAGCACAGGCCCCTTCAGATTATTGTGCAAAGCTAAGATAGTTTTCTTCTCGAGTTTCTTGGGTCACTTTTCTTAACATACCTGACATTAGCTACTTTTTTTGATTGAAAGACCAGTTAATTTGTAAATTCAGCCAAGGTTTGAATTGAACAAGTAACTTAATATTTACCTTGATGTTTACACCATTTTTTTTTTTTTTCCATTTTCAACCATCTGCTTTCGAGGAAGATGTAGCCCTAGCTGAGCCTTTTTAGTTGGGTCATTGGATTGGCCTGACTTGAAGAGATTTTATGTTCGCTGATTAAAATTTTCATCACACTTTGTTCTTATGTTATAAGGTGTTCTTAAATATAAAATTATACTCTAAGAATATTTAGGAGTTTTGCAGCCACCAGATACCTTAACAAGAGGTTAATAGAGAATATTATTTTAGATTTAATAGTCCTATTTTAAAGTATCATTTGCTATAGTAAAATTCTCACATCTTAAGTTACAAGTTTATGATTTCTGACATTCTATATCATCTTACATAACTCACTTCAAATAAAGATACAAATCATTCCCATCACCCCAGGAAGTTCTATCCTGCTCCATTCCAGGCAAGGTATCATCTTAAATGAAACTGCTATTCTTTTCTCTTATTATATCACTTACTCAACTAAATAAAATTGCTTGTGTCTATTTTTTTCTGACTTTTACTCAGCTTGGCATTTTTGAAGTTTATCTGTATTGGTGCATTAGTGGTTTGTTGTTTTCAATGTGCTTAACAATTTAGCTGATGGTATTACATTGTGTGGTTATATGTGATATTTATCCATTCTCCAGTTCATGAACCTGATCTAGACTTTTCCAGTTTTAGGCTATGAGTAAAGGTGCTATAACTATTTGAAGAAAAGTTTTCTTTTTAGTGAATATGAACATTAATTTCTCTTGATTATATATATAAAAATGGAATTGCTGGGCCACACGGTATGTTTACATTTTTAGGAAACTGTCAAATCATTTTCCAAGGGGTTGCCGGTTTTACACTTCCACCACAATATAAGAATGTTCCAGATGATTTCCATTCTTGAGAATACTTGGTATTGTCAGTGGCTTTAATTGTAGCTATTCTTATGCAAAGAATGTTTGTTTTGATGTGCTGGAGACTATGTACCTGTTACTGTCATCAAAGAAGCAGGAACTAAGCATTAATGAAGGACTCCAGGGTAAAAGTATTCTGTTTGGACAGAAAAATAATGTTCACGTCCAAAGATTTTTAATTAGCATCTGAAGAGTCATGCCATGGCATGAATTTTTCTCTTATTTCCCCTTAAAAATTCTTTTTCGTGTTTTTTTATTTTTGAGAGACAGAGAGCTCGAGCAGAGGAGGGTCAGAGAGAGAGGGAGATACAGAATCCAAAGCAGGCTCCAGGTTCAGAGCTAGCTGTCAGCGCAGAGCCCAACGCGGGGCGAACCATGAGATCATGACCTGAGCTGAAGCCAGACGGTTAACCGACTGAGCCACCCAGGTGCCCCTTATTTCCCCTTTAGTCATGAATTGAGACACGGCAAGAAAATGGGAGGACAATGTAGGACTTTTCACAAAAAGTTAGTATCTGGTGTGAGAAACATTGACTAGCAAAAGGAAAATTCAATTTGTAATTATGTGAACTGAAAAAAATATATATGTGTTCAGTTTCTTTGATTTTTTCACTCTTTTCTCTCTGCTAGACTGCTATTCCAGGCTCTCTCTCCAAACTGCCAGACACAGAGCTCGTGTGCCATTTTTTTAGAGTCCAGTTTCCTGATTCTAGCTTGTGAGCTGCGCCCTAAACAAGTCCTTCCTATACTATAAAAATGAAAAATGTGTTTATATATTTATATTCTGTAAGAGGCGTGTTATTTTTGCATAAAATAGAGGTAGTAAATGGTCTGATTTTAGGATATGAGTTGGCACTAAAATTTTAATATAAGTTTGTTATAGTCTGTCCTATATGAAAGTGGTTTCTGACTTAAATCATCTTTTTGAAACTGCGAGGAAAGAGGTTTTTCAAAAATAATTGTGGAAAAGAAGAGCTAGCCTACTCTATTTAGAGTCCATGATTGTACTAACAACATTGCCTTTCATTTGGGTCCCCACTGTGTCTTATACATTTAAAACGTACATTTAACTGGGGCGCCTGGGTGGCTCAGTCGGTTCAGTGTCCGGCCTCAGCTCAGGTCATGATCTCACGGTTCGTGGGGCTCTGTGCTGACCACTAGCTCGGAGCCTGGAGCCTGCTTTGGATTCTGTGTCTCTTTCTCTCTCTGCCTCTCTGTCTCTCAAAAATAAATAAAATGTAAAAAATAAAAAAAATGTACGTTTAACTTATTTCCTTATGCGTCTGTATGCTAGAAAATGACAATCTTTATGACAATTATTATATCCCAGCCTCCATCCCCAGGGCCTAGTGTGGTATGTATCCTATATTAATTGGCAATAAATACTTGTGGACAGCCTGGATTAAATAAAGAAAATGAGAGTCACACAAGCTACTTTCAAGTCTCAAGCCCTGAGTACACTGCGTATACCTTGGGGTGCTGAGTTAAGAGGAAAAAATCAGGTGTAGAGGGTTATCTTCAGCTTAGTTCTGGACAAGGGCACAGAATGTGCGATTAAGCTTTGAGAGATAGAGCTAATGATACTTGTGAGACTACACATGAATGCTTAAAGGTCCAAATATTTTATATTGCCAATAATGGATTGACTAAGTTGGTAACTTTAATCATCTATGCCTGAAAAATAACCCATAATTAACAGAAACAAAAGTTTCTTTTCTTCTTATCTGGTCTAAGGTATGTCCAGCCATTTGGCCTATGAAGTAAAAATCCTCACTCCCATTTAGTTGGTGAAAACCACTGAGTCAGTTTCTATGAAGGTAGAGAGAGAATGTTAGTCTTCTAATCCGAATTTATGTAAGTGGAAAGTCTCAAAAAATCTTTTTTCTTTAAATATAAAAGAAATGAAGCAAGATTCCAGATTCACTTTAAATAACTTCTCTCTTTGAAAAAGTTGTTTATATGAGCACTGAAAGAAAAAGCCACTATCTGCAGTTATAGAGAAAATTATTTTTCCAGATTTTTTGGCAGTGTTTTAGGTAGGAAAAAAATAAGTTTTATAATGTGATTCTCCTTCCAGAATTATTCATATCTGTATATTTGGCAGGTACTGAACACACTCCGTTGTATCTCAGAAGGGATCCACAGATAATGATGAATCAGCACAATTCCAAATTGAAACATTCAGAAAGTCACTGTATTTCCCTTGTTCTCAGATGTTTTGAAATAAACACTGGCAGAGTTTATTTATAAAGGTTCAGGATTTTTGAATGTGTCAGCAGCATGCGTTGGCTCTAAACAGATTATGTTGCAATTTTTTTCCTGATGATTCAAAACTATAAACTTAAAATTACCTAATTAAAAAGATAACAAACTATAATAAACTTGGACCTAAACTTCAGTTATGTACCTTGTCTGAAATTGGATCATTTTAATAACTCCTCTTCATGCCAAAGGCAGCATTTCCTCTTTAGTCTGTAAACATTCTCTAAGCATTAACTGAGGTTTCTTGATTGTCATTTTGAAAATATATTTTCCATTGTTTACCTGCTTTGGTAAATTAGGGCTTTGGGTTTAAGTTGGTTTAAAGTTAAAAGTCTATGAGTAACATGGAGAAATTTTAAAAGAAAAATAGCTCAAGAGAAATACCCAAAAATACAGTTAGAATGTATCCAATTGTTTTAAAGAATTTAAAGGTAGAATTTTTGTGAATAATTCTCATTTTAGAGAGACTGAATGAAGAATCTATACTTACTGCAACCTAAAGATAAATAATTGAAATATGATGAAAACTACTTCTGAGATGTACTTATTTCTAACATTTTCTTTGTATTAATATATTGAAAATGTTTCAGTTGATTAGCATATATTCTGCTGGATGAAGGTCTCTCAGGTGTGAGAGAGCAAGGCTGCCTTCTCTCCTCTTTCTTCTACATGAAGTTGATGCCACTCTACCTCAATTTCCTCACATGTTCATTGGAGATAATAGAACTTTCTCCATTTTTTCACAGTCCTTTTGACTGGAGGGCTCACCCAAAATGCCATCTATGAATATCTTTAAAGACAATTATAAAATTACATTGGTTTTATTGTCACTGCTCAGTAATATGGTCTTATCACTTATCTTCCTCTTTTCAAGTAACTTTTACCCCTTCACTTACCCCAAACAGAACCAACTGGAGCCTCTATGTATCATCAATGGTGGCAGGAGTATTTAGGGATCCCATTTATCCATGTACAAAGCAGAGGTTAGAAATTGTAACAGAGGAAAGAAGAGGAAGGGTATTTCTTCTTACCTTTAAATATTTCACAAATACTTGCTTCTAAAGAGAAGTGGATAGTAGTGAGGAAAGGATGTAAGACTGATTATTTCTCTAAGTGTTTTTTCAAAGAAAGAAAGAGAGGAAAGGAAGGCAGGCAGGCAGGCAGTTACAAAGGAAGGAAGTGTATCTTAAAGGAAATTTTACACTAACCCATAGCATATAAAAAGGATAAAGGGTTGAAACAGTGCCTCCATCCTTTGCCATTCCTCAATGCCAATGGCCCAAGAACTACTTTAAAAAAAATATTTTTAACTTTTATTCATTTTTAAAAAATAGTTTATTGTCAAATTGGTTTCCATATAACACCCAGTGCTCTTCCCCACAAGTGCCCTCCTCCATCACCAGGGCCTCTTTTCCTCCTCCCCCTCACCCTCTCCCTTCAACCTTTGGTTCCTTTTCAGTATTCAATAGTTTCTTACGTTTTGCATCCCTCTTTCTCCCCAACTCTCTTTCCCTCTCCCCCCCCACCATGGTCCTCCATTAGGTTTCTCCTGTTTTCCTGTTAGACCTATGAGTGCCAACATATGGTATCTGTCCTTCTCTGCCTGACTTATTTCACTTAGCATGACACCTTCAAGGTCCATCCACTTTCCTACAAATGGCCATATTTCATTGTTTCTGATTGCCATGTAATACTCCATTTTATATATAAAGCATATCTTCTTGATCCATTCATCAGGTGATGGACATTTAGGCTCATTCCAAGTTTTGGCTATTGTTGACAGTGCTGCTATGACCATTGGGATACATGTACCCCTATGCATCAGCACTTCTGTATCCCTTGGGTAAATCCCTAGCAGTGCTATTGCTGGGTCATAGGGGAGTTCTATGGATAGTTTTTTGAGGAACCTCCATACTGTTTTCCAGAGCAGCTGCACCAGTTTACATTCCCACCAACAGTGTAGGAGGGTGCCCATCTCTCCAACACCCTCGCCAGCATCTATATTCTCTTGTTTGTTCATTTTAGCCACTCTGACTGGCATGAGGTGGTATCTTAGTGTGGTTTTGATTTGTATTTCCCTGATGATGAGTGATGTTGAACATTGTTTCATGTGCCTGTAGGCCATCTGGATGTCCTCTTTGGAGAAGTGTCTGTTTATGTCTTCTGCCCATTTCTTCACTTATTTGTTTTTCGGGTGTGGAATTTGGTGAGTTCCTTGTAGATTTTGGATACTAGCCCTTTATCTGATATGTCATTTGCAACTATCTTTTCCCATTCTGTCAGTTGCCTATTAGTTTTCTTGATTGTTTCCTTTGCCATGCAGAAGCTTTTTATCTTGATGAGATCCCAATAGTTCATTTTTGCTTTGATTTCCCTTGCATTTGGGGATGTGTGGAGTAGGAAATTGCAGCCTTTGAGTTCAAGGTGGTTGTTTCCTACTTTTTCCTCAAGGGTTTTGATGGTTTCCTGTCTCACATTCAGGTCCTTCATCCATTTTGAGTTTATTCTTGTGTATGGTGTAAGAAAGTGGTCTAGTTTCATTCTTCTGCCAATCCCTTAGAAATAAAAGCAACCATAAGAGATTACTATGAAAAATTATGTGCTAACAAACTGGACAACCTAGAAGAAATGGACAAATTCCTAAATACACATGTGCTACCAAAATTCAAACAGGAAGAGACAGAAAGCATGAATAGACCAATAACCAGTGAAGAAATCAACTCCATTATCAAAAATCTCCCAACGAATAAAAGCCCAGGGCCAGATGACTTCCCAGGGGAAGTCTACCAGACATTTAAAGCAGAGCTCATACCCATTCTTCTCAAACTATTCCAAAAAATAGAAATAGAAGGAAAACTTCCAAACTCATTCTACGAAGCCAGCATCACCCTGATACCCAAACCAGACAGAGATCCAGCAAAAAAAGAGAACTACAGACCAATATCCTTAATGAATACAGATGCAAAAATACTCAACAAGATACTAGCAAATCAAATTCAACAGCATATTAAAAAAATTATCCATCATGATCAAGTGGGCTTCATTCCTGGGTTACAGGGCTGGTTCAGTATTCGCAAATCCATCAATGTGTTCCATCACATTAACAAAAGAAAAGATAAAAAACATCTGATCCCGTGTGTAGATGCAGAAAAAGCATTTGACAAAATACAGCACCCTTTCTTAATAAAAACCCTTGAGAAAGTCGGAATAGAAGGAACTTACCTAAACATTATAAAAACAGTTTATGAAAAGCCCAAAGCTAATATCATCCTCAATGGGGAAAAACTGAGAGCTTCCCCCTGAGATCAGGAACACGACAGGGGTGTCCACTCTTACCACTCTTGTTTAACATAGTGCTGGAAGTCCTAGCTTCAGCAACTAGACAACAAAAGGAAATAAAAGGCATCAGAATTGACAAAGAAGAAGTCAAACTTTCACTTTTCACAGATGACATGATACTCTACATGGAAAACCTGATCAACTGCACCAGAATCCTTCTAGAACTGATCAATGAATTCAGTAAAGTTGCAGGGTACAAAATCAGTGTACAGAAATTGGTTGCATTCCTCTACACCAATAATGAAGCAGCAGAAAGAGAAATCAAGAAACTGATCCCATTCACGATTGCACAAAAAACCATCAAATACCTAGGAGTAAACCTAACCAAGGATGTAAAAGACCTATATGATGAAAACTATAGAAAACTTATGAAAGAGATTAAAGAAGACACCAAGAAATGGAAAAACATTCCATGCTCATGGACTGGAAGAATAAACATTGTGAAAATGTCATTACTACCCAAAGGAGTCTACACATTCAATGCAATCCCCATCAAAATTGCACCAGCGTTCTTCTCAAAGCTAGAGCAAGCTACCCTCAAATTCGTATGGAACCACAAAAGATCCCGAATAGCCAAAGTCATATTGAAGAAGAAAACCAAAACGGGAGGCATCACAATCCCAGACTTTAGCCTCTACTACAAAGCTGTCATCATGAAGACAGTATGGTATTGGCACAAAAAGAGACACATAGACCAATGGAATTAAATAGAGAACCCAGAACTGGGCCCACAAATGTATGGCCAATTCATTTTTGATAAAACGTTTATTTATTTTTAAGAGACAGAAACAGAACATGGCGGGGGGGTGGGGGGGGAGGAGCAGAGAGAGGCAGACACAGAATCAGAAGCAGGCTCCAGGCTTTGAGCTGTCAGCACAGAGCCTAATGTGGGGGTTGAACTCACTAACCACGAGATCATGACCTGAGCTGAAGCTGGACATCCAAATAACTGAGCCATCCAGGCGCCCCAACCCAAGAACTTCTTAAAAAGCAATATGAGGACTCAACAGAGAACGGATTGATGTTCACTCTGCTAACCATGTCTTCTATGGGATTAGAGCTAGGAAGGGAGGAAAGGTGTTATGATAGCAGGGTAAAGACAAGCGAACACTTTCAGAGCATCTTGTCTATGCCAGACACGGTGCAGAAATCCCTATGTTTAAATGGTACAATAAGCATACAGGGTAGTTGTGTTTAGGTCAATATCACAAACGGAAGTGGGAGCTGAAGGAGGTGACATTCCTAGGTTGTATTGGTTAATGCAGCCAATATCCAAACTAAAATTTGCTTCCAAAGACTATGCTTTTGCTGAGGTAGAACCGCAGTTGTGTTTACACCATAGCCCCTAAAATTATGCCCTGGGAAAAATAGGTGCTCACACACTGCACGTTGAATCAAAGGTTACAGTATTGAGCTGGGGAGGGAACCATAGTATTTGGTAACTTAGAAGATCTACTTTGTAGTTTTTATTTCTTTTAATCAAGCCTTTGTACTGCATTTACAAGCTATCTGAAAGGCAGATACATTGCTTTTTATTTGTCTTTTTTGGTTAAAGTAAGGAGTAAAAGGTAGTTTGCTAGGTTGACAGCATAAAATATAAATTATAGATGAGATAAGTGAACAATTTGGCTATTTTTAAATTGACTTATGAGAGACTTTTAATAAAGATATTTTTGGTCTTAGGATACAAAGAAGAGCAATAATTTTTATGGTGGAGTTAGATAAAATATATGTGCAAATTTTATGTATCATTGCCATAAATTTACTATACTTAGACTAAAACTCAATCTATACTTACCTATAGCATTTCCTGCCAATGTTACAAGATGAAGAGATTGCTGGGATGAATTGAACCAAAGGCAACAATGTAAGAGAAGAGATTTCCTATTCTGACACTAAAATAAGGGTGTAAATTTGTTTGTTACGAACTAATCTTGGCACCTTCTATTTATATCATGACAGAGTAACTTGTAGTAATCTAGATCTGCTACAGCAACTATAAAACTGAACAAAATGCAGGTGTTAACCTTGGCATAAAAAACATTGGAGGACTACAGGCCTTGAGAAGTCACCCAGATCATGGGCCCTGGTGATTTTGAGTGTACTTTCTTGCCACTCTGCTGGGGTGCGGAACCAAGTAGAATGGTGGTCTCAGTGTCTGATCTCAACTCAATGTTACCTGGTCTCATAGAAACTGAATTGGTGTCCCAAAGAAGGAAACAAAAGAGAGCTGAGCAGAAAACAAGTTTGAAGAAGTAATGCTCCCAAATCCCCCAAATTTCAAGAAGCACATCAATTTGCAAATCCAAGTGCCTAAGAAGATAGTAGTCAACAAAACCACACCAAAACATAGCTTATGCAAACTGCTGAAAACCCGAGTCAACGTGAAAAAATGGTATCAGTGCTGGGAAACAATGATACAAATATGGTAGTTGCTTTTTCATCAAAACAGTGGAGGCCTGGATATAAAAAAATGCCTATACCCAAATTCCCAGAAGCTGAGAATATGTTACCTGACATGACAAAAGGAACTTTGCAGATGTGATTCAAGTTATAGACTTTGAGAAGGGGGTTTATCCAGGTGGGTCAAATGCAATCACATGTAATCAAATATAATTATTTTTAAAAGCAGAGAATATTTCCCAGTTGTAGTCAGAGAGAGAGAGAGATGACTCTGGAAGACGGCTTAGGGAGATAATGCACATTTGTGGCTTTGAGGATGGTTATGAGCCAAGCCATGCAGGCAACCTTTAGAGGTTTAGAATGGCAAAAACAAAACAAAACAAAACAAAAAAGACCTCTCCTAGAGTTTCCAGAAGGAACAGAGTCCTGCTTACACCTCGATTTTAGCCCAGCGATACCCACATTGGACTTGTGAACTGTAAAATAAATTTTTGTTGTTTTAAGCAACAGAGGTTGTGATCATTTGTTATGGTAGCCACAGAAAACTGATAACTTTCAAAATGGAGGTGAAATTATGACATTTTCACATAAACAAAGGTTGAGCTAATTCATCTTCAGCAGACCTGCATTACAAGGCATTCTCACAAAGCAAAAGGTGAGAGAACTAGTTACTAGTAGAACTGAGCTATAAGAAATGCTAAAGGAAATCCTTCCAAGTGAAGGAATGAAAAACCAGATCCATGGGACTGAATGAATAGCATTTGAAAGGATAAGTCTGTCTTTTGTTGCTGTTATTGTTATTGTTATTGCTGTTGTTGCTGTAAGACTGAGAATCAAAGGGTGACCAGAGAGAAACCATGCCAAAAGTCTAAGAAAGCTAGTGTGGCTACTTTAATATCAGACCAAAAGGACTTTCAGATCAGGAGTATTAGCAGATGTAAAGAGAGTACTGTTGAATGATAATAGGACCACTTCTCCAATAAGGCATAGAAATCTTAAATGTGTAGGTACTATCTAATCAGAGCACTTGAATACATGAATTTAGGGGAAAATAGAAAAGCCTGTCATTTCAGTTAGGTATTTAGAAGTCTTCTCTCACTGACTGAGAGTGCAAGATAGCAAAATCCAATAAGAATACAGATACAGAAGATCTGGACATTATCAACCACCTGAACCAAATCACTATTTATAGAATACTCAATAATAGCACAATCCACATTCCTTTCAAGTACTCATGGTATCTAGATCGTCTGCTTGACCTTAACATAAGTCTCAATTAGTTTAAAATGACCCAAAGTGGACTAAACTAAATTAGGAATCAACAACATCATGATATCAAGTAAACTTTCATATGTATGGAAATTAAACAAAATGATTTCAAATAACCCATGGATCAAAGAAGTACTCACAAGAGAAATCAGACAATATGTTGAACTATGTGATAATGAAAAGCATCACACATCAAAATTTGTGAGATGCAGCTATGTTGGTTGTTAGAGAAGGATTTGTGGATTGAAATGCTTACAATGGAAAAAATATTAAAAATGAACCACTTCCTGGTGCTCAATAATTACTGTTTAATCATTGCCAATGGTGTCACCTATGTAGATGGCTTGGGAAACAGTTTAGACAAATTTACAAAAACCTAGTACCTGTGCAGTAGATTAATGTTACCTATAGTATTCATTATCAATGATCATTCTTAAACTTGACAAGGAATTTCATTAGCACAAATTCTATCTCATGGTGAAGAAAAAGAGAAAAGAATTTGAAAATGCTTAAAAAGCTGGTCCTAAGTACTTCGTCTGCCACTTATGACTATGGTGTCTATCTCTCTTGGCTTTGATTTTCTCCGAGAAAGAATGATATCCAATTTATGTATGTCATAAAGTTGCTCTAGAGAATGAAACACTACTTGAGAAAGGGTCCTTAAAATACCAATGGCCAAAAGTCAGTTAAGATAATTATCATTATCATGAATGGAGCTAGAAAATATTCCTGCCTCTAGTTTTTATTTATTGCTTGTCTTACCAGCACAGTCATTCTCTATGATTTTTAAATGTGACTTTGAACTCACCAAGGGTTGATATTAAATATCTCCTACAGATATCATTGTGAAATTGGTCACGTCCTCAGCTGGTGACATTTGTGAAGTCCCATTCATGTTCCTGGATGCAAGGGTCTCTAGCACCTGGTCTCTATTCTCCAGCCTAAGGTTATCCCACTTAACTCTAAAGCTTTTGTGCTGTTTTCATGTGTCTTAGATATATGATCCTGCAGTACCCTCTTCCCTGAATGGTTCAAACTTTGTTTTTACGTGAAAAACTGATTTTGATTCCATCTATTTCTAGTTCAGGTATCCTCTTCCTCAGAAAGCCTTTCCTGAATCCCCTCTCATCTGCTGCCACAGAATCCCTGCATGTCATGCTGTCTTGGGGCCCCTGATGCAGTGTTGCATTGTCTGTGCAGGAATCTGTCTCATCTACCGTGCTCTGGGTGCCGTCAGGGAAGGACCATATTTTATTCATTTTTGTACCCTTAGGGTGTAGCAGAGTGCCTAGTGCATATGAAAGACTTTACAAATATCCACTGAATTTTTAAAACTTGAATTACTTACACTTATGAATGTATTGAAAGTGTCATGGCAGGAAGCAAAGCTCTAAAAAAGCCATAAGGAAATTATGTAATTTTCAGAATTTTTTAAATGTGTCTTCCACTAACTATGAAAATTCTTCATACTGAAATTGATATAAGTGAAAACTCAGGTTCATTTTTCTTTAAATGAACTTGGTGTATGGTAGTATGTTTTCATGGGGTTAAAATGAAAATTTTGGAAATTATTCTTCATTTAACAAAGGAACCTTTGTTTTACAAAATAGACCACAAGATTTCTTTAAATGATAAACTGCTTGTAGACAATAAATTGGCCAAGAAAGAATTAAAATATCCATTTTCCAAGAACATATGATATGCACAAAATTAAATATATCTGTGTCTTAATAGAATGTGTTGGGCACAGCTGTAAGATTTTTCTTTGACATTAAAAGCATCATAGGGTATGCTACTTTAGAAAGATTGTATGTTACTCCAACTAAAACTTTCAAAGTGGGGTTGATTGCTAAGACTACTTCAACCAATATGAGGAAATTGGAAGAATGTTTCAGTAGGGAGGAAAAAAACAAAAAAATTAAAACAGAGATTGCCAAAGCCTAAAATAAGTTCCCCAGAGAATTTGGAAGTCTTGGCCTTGATAAGATGTGGGGTGGGAATTTTCCTAGTGCTTTGGAATTTGGACTAAAGTCCAAAACTGAGGTCAACTAGTGACAGTTGTTTCACATTCTAAAGAGATGTGCAAGATTTGTTCCTTATAAGATGTGCTGAGAGGTGGCCCAACTATCAAGTACTGTCACTTCACTTTTACCAGCCGGGATGTTCATTAGAGGCTAATTTCTTGAAGGAAATTTGCAAGGATAGTGAGCACTGTGGAATGGGAGGGGTGAGTAGCAATGTGACCTCACCTCAAGTCAAGGAAGGAGACTGAGGGAAACACCTTTCAAGAAAAAATAGGAGAGAGATGTTTGCTGTCAGGGAAGATACTGTCTCACAGAGTGTGAGAAATTTCTTGGGGGGAGTTTTAAGTGTGTCTTCTAGAGCAGTGCTTCATAATGGACTCATACTTGGATAACATTTAATAGAACCGAATTTCTAGAAAAGCACAATTAAAAATCTTCACTGATCACATACTCTGTATAGTAACATCAAATTGCTATAAAAATTCTAAACAGTACTCTTACTTTATATACTTATTTTGTCAAGATATTGGGCTCTTTAGGGATCAGCATGGAGTTTCCAGACCTCAGCTTAAGCAGCACTGCTCTAGATCAGAGCTTTATGTGGAGATCTGGTTACGATGCCCGGTACCAGAAGCACTACAGGAAGCGCACATGTCTGTAGTTCTAAGAGGCTCATTCATTAGATGTTGACACTGGTCTAGAGCATACTTTGAGTAGCAAGGTTCTAGAGGCAACCAATAGAAGTGTCATGTGAGCCACAGTGAAATTTAAATTAATTTAAATTACTAATTTAATTAAGTGTTAGAGATCTTAATTTGGACTAGCCACATTTCAAGTACTCATATCCACATATGTTAATGGCTATAGTATTTGACCAGCAACTCAAGAGTTTGGGCAGTGTAGGGACTAGTGCCTGATTTTTTTTTAGGAGAAATCAGAAGGCATGAGGAGGTCTGAAGATGTACAAAGTGGCTGAGTCCAGAAGGCAATTGTGCTACAGTTTGAGAATATGGCAGGGAGGGAAGTGATTGTTTTCTTATGGACAAGCAGTTGCTGTGCAAGACAGCACAAGTTGTCTTGAGAGGACCTCATGTGAGAAGAATGCTTGCTTAGGGTGAAGGGATCCCAAGAAATTTCCAGGAGGAGAAATCAAGGATTTTGCAAGGAGCGGGTTCTTGCCAAGTTCTGAAAGTAAGTCAAAACTTGTGGGATCTACCCAAGATGTAACTGAGGTGTGGGGAAGAAAACCCTCAAGTTTGAAAAAGATTGTGAAGACAAATTCAAATTTTGCTTGCTCCTCATATCAATCTGATTTAATAAAGTAGTTATAATCTGTGTGAGCTCATGACACATAAATGACAATCACTTGACAATTCCTCTGTCCTTTACATCTGTATTCAGCAGCCTTACACTGGCTGGAAACATTGCCAGGAAATGTGAAACAACACCTGCAGGGTACGTCCCAGAAATTAGTGTTTTGATATTGTTAAATTATCTTATTCTCTATGTTTGTGGCAGAAAGGTTTAAGTAAAGGGGTAAACAATTAGCTTTGGAATCTGCTGAAATGCCTAAGCTCAGAAGGTAGACATAATGGAAGGAAGCCAAGAGAAATTGGTTAGTGTGCTACTGGAAAATAGAAATAGTAGAAACCTGTATGCCAAATATCTTAAATGACAGTAATAATAGCATCTCATGTAACCAAGTTCTAATTAGGGTAGGTCTCAGGGCTGGCTGATACTGTGCCTCAATGATACCAAGTTTGTTTGTTTTTAGTCTTTTCTCCATGGTGCTATTCTCTGAGTCAGTTTCATCTTCATATTGGTATTGAGAAGGCTGTGTCAGTTCTTTTTTATTCATTTTTAAAAAATGTTTTATTTATTTTTCAGAAAGAGAGAGAGGGACAGAGTACTAGCTGGGGAAGGGCAGAGAGAGAGGGAGACAAAATCCATGAGGCAGGCTCCAGGCTCTGAGGTGTCAGCATAGAGCACGAGGCAGGGCTCAAACCCATGAACCATGAGATCATGACCTGAGCCCAACTCAGACACTTAACTGACTGAGCCATTCAGGTGCCCCAGGCTGTGTTAGTTCTAAGTGACATATTTATGGGTATTTATACCCAGGTGAGGAAGTAAAGAGTCTCTTCTCATGCTTCTTCTCTTTTCTAGAAACCCCCTTGTAGCTTCTCTCCACATCTCCTTGTCCAGAGTTAGATGATATTCCTGTTCCTGAATCCACGTCTGGCAAAGAAAATAGAACTTGTCCTATTTCTTTGAGGCTGATGCTGGAGTTGAGGTCCATGCTTATATAGAGGGTAGAGGGTTATTTGGACAAAATTAGATTCTGCTAAAAACAAAGAAGAAGAGGAAATGGATGCCAGGTAGACACCAGTACTGTTCACCAAAGATGTAGGTTTCTAATCCTAGGGAAAATATGCTTTCAATGGATAGAGATCTGTGACACACTGGATGATGGAATATGCATGTCTAAGTTGAACCAGGCAGTCTATATGAATGCAACCCAGTTACTGAAACTGCTTTCTGAATGACATCATATCATGTCACATCATAATTAAAGCACAGATGATGAAAATGCTTATGTGTAGAACTGACTTTAAATGAAAAGACCTCTCCAGGGAAACATAGTGTTTCAGTAGAGGGACTTTACCAAAAAGTAGATCTCCCAGATACACAAATGAAGTAAACTTTCATCAGATTACCATGTCCACATAGATGCATTGTACTGGAGTTTTCAAACGCCTTCTTTTACTTGCGTGAAGCCTTTGCTTTAGACTAGAATAAAAAGAAATACGTTTTTATGAGTATAGTTGTTTTTCTGCCTCTGTTATAAATGGAAAGTTATGAACATTTCAAGAAATACTATCATTTTAAGCAGTTAACTGTCAAAATTACCATAGTTAAGTCCTGAAACAGAGATGAAGTTTTTATAAAGCCTGCAACAATTCCAAAAGATTATTCAAACTTATGGCTTTTTAAGCATATTTTTTCCAGCACTAATTTATTTAAACTTTTCTTGGAGCCATAATGTATAGTTCTTGTTTTTCCAGTAGAGTACCTGAGCATAATAGTATGGTTCGAAATTTCATTCTATCAGATCTATTATTCTACAGAGTGATAGGAATATTTAATGCCAGATTAGCTCCTTCACAAATAATACTTGGGGAAAATTTTCACTCCTTTTACTGGCAGCTCATATTAATGTTCCTCACCTTGAATGCCAAATTTCAAAGAAAAAGAAATGCTAGAAGAGAGACATTGTTTTCTTTTTTTTTCTTTTAGGAGACACATTTTTGCTCCATAGTTTTTCTTGGTTAGATAGTTTTCTTTCAAGTTCTCCTCCATCTTTCTTTCTTATTTACTCCAGGAATGCAAACTTGACCTTGACTTTAAGGTCAAAGTATTTTCAGACTGTGCAGTCAGTAGGGAATAAAAAAAAAAATCAACGTCAAACATATTAGGGAAGAATAAGGGTAAGAGTAATGCAGGAGGGCTGGGAAGTGCAGGAATAGGAATAAACTGTGGTCATACTTAAAGTAAGATTATATCAGGTGGAGATTTTGATGATTGCTTTTCCTTTTGGTTCTCTTTTCTTACATGGTTAGAATCACAGTAATTTAAAGCCTAAATGATTGCCAAATCATTTTCAGAGGGGAATAATTACTTTTGGTCTGTGAAGTTGAGACTTCTGTTTTATTTCCCCCCCCAGCCCCCTCCTGGAACCCTTTTTTTTCTTTCTCTGTTTTGACTGAATGTAGGGAAAATGACTAGTCTACCTACTTGATATGGTATACAAGCTTAGGAGTGTTTTATGAAGGTCCACTGCTGAAAATCATACTAAAAATTTTGAGCTCTTTTACATCAACATTGGAAGTGAATCTAATTTTGAGTGATAATATATTTTGATTTTATAAAAATACAAACCCCATGTAAAAGCTGAAAAGGGTAAAATAGAATCATAGTGAAAAATTTTATTATGAAACTATTGAAAAACAATCTATAAAACCTGGTCTTTCTAGAACCCAGCCCCAGATGAAATAAAGAAAGAGAGAGAGAGAGAGAGAGAGAGAGAGAGAGAGAGAGAGAGAGAAAGGAAGGAAAGAAGGAAGGAAGGAAAGAAAAAGAAAGAAAGAAAGAAAGAAAGAAAGATAGATTAGTTGTCATTTATGAAAAGGATTATCTTCTCTTTCCCTCCTTATTTACCATTCAGGTCCAGAACAAATTAGGATAGGAAAAAAAATCTCACTAAAGTTTGAAGCTTAATAGTTACTAAAACTTACTGAGGTAGACAATAATCAGAGAAAACTTTAACCTTTATTTAAGTACGTGTTATATGTGTGTATGGCCTCTCTACAGATGCAAGTGTGAAACGACAGATTTTTAATCATATTGCCACATAGAAATAGTTTGGCTGATTTTAAGTAATTATTAAGCCAGACTATTGTGTTACCTGGGAAATATGAAATGCTTTCTCAAAAAGCAACAAATATTAAACACATGACAGTGTCTCTAAAAATCTAAATTAAACATATGCTACACTTGAGATAGTGAGAGCTGTTATACATGAAAGATGATTATATGTAAAATAAAGCCTTTTTACATAACATTTTTTCAAACTTGTTACTTTTGTGCTGACCTCACATACTTAAATTTTATAAAACTATAAGAAACCACTGAGAACAGAGCTCCGGGTAGGCTCATTGATAACCATAAGTGTCAATTACTGGTCGAAATGGGTATTGATGGTTTTGCCCATATCATAGTTGAAAGTGAGGAAAATTGAAAAGACTTTTTTCTCCCCTTTTGGAAGCATTTGAAATAAATCCCTGGAAAAGAAGAAATCTATAGTAGGTGCCGAGTAGGGGAAGATAGAGGTTGAACCATTCCTTTGATCAGTCCAGTAAGTTCAAAGGTTGTTTCTGCTACATCTCATCTTGCATCTACATCTTATTTCCAATTTGATGGATTCCCTTAAAGGGTCAAAAAAGACAAGGACTTCCAAGCTGAATCAAATACGTGCATTTTAATTCATGGAAAAGCAGCAGGGAAACAAGAAAGATTCTCTCCACTAACATTGATTTTCCTTGTATTTATTTTTTCAGTTGGAACACTCCAGGCAAAAATTCACTTGGCTTCAACTAATTTGCAAATACCATCATTCACTGCTGTTTTGCTACCCATTTCTCAAATCTCAATTAAATGTGATGACAGTTTACTTGCTAGAAACACACAGAAAAGTTCTTTCCCAACCAGAGGACTTCACTAATTTCCTGCTCATGGACTTGGCAAGTGGAGTCAAAACATCCATGACTGAGACTGAGTTTTAATTTAGAAGGTTAGCACAGAGTCAGCTAAATAATTATAAATCCCTTTACAAATGCAAACCACAACAGAAATGTATAGTAATAACTGAGAACAATGTATAGATCATGAAACTTGTTTCCAATGTGTCTTTTTTTAAGTTTATTTTTGAGAGAGCATGTGCAGGAGACAGGAGGGGCAAAGACAGAGAGAGAGAGAGAGAGAGAGGGAGAGAGAGAGAGAGAGAGAGGGAGAGAGAGAGAGAGAGAGGGAGGGAGAATTCCAAACAGGCCCCATACCATCATTGCAGACCCCAGCTTGGGGCTTGAATGCAGGAACTGTGAGATCATGACCTGCGCTGAAATCGAGTTGGCAGCTTAACCAACTGAGCCACACAGGTACCCCTGCAATGAATTTTTAAAATGATGATTTTAGATTCCTACTTGTGGAAAGTTTACATGACTTTCTGAGGCACCCTGAGGATAGACTAAAAGTGTCTTATCTCTGAACTAATTTTTACATCTAAACTGAAAACAAACACAGTAAACTAACTAACTTTATAACAATAAAGACTTACTATGCAAATCCTGACACTCTGGCTCAGATTCCACATTTCCTACAAAACTAAAATCAAGGAGTGAGGTGAGATACAGGTTTGGTCTAAAGAAATGCCAATTGAGGAACACCTGGGTCGCTCAGTTCGTTGAGTGTCCGATTTCGACTCAGTTTATGATCTCACAGCTCATGAGTTTGAGCCCCACGTCAGGCTCTGTGCTGACAGCTCAGAGCCTGGAGCCTGCTTCAGATTCTGTGTCTCCCTCTCTCTCTACACCTCCTCTTCTCTCTCTGTCTCTCTCTCTCTCAAAAATAAATAAACCATAAAAAATATAAAAAAAGAAATGACAATTAAGGGAAGGAAAAAATATATTACTCACTTTTCCCTTATTTTTCTATGTCAACAAATTAATAGAAATATGTTATATATAAGATTTAATATAAATCTAATGAAATACAAAATTTGTATGGTATTAACTTGAGAGAACAGACTTAACAAATCACAGAATGTTAGAAGTATCCCTATGTGTAAATGGGTACCCACTTCACATTAACAGGTACTCAATAAATGTAAGCTACAAAGGATAAAAACAGGGGTCCCTGGGTGGCTCAGTCAGTTGAGTGTCCCATTCCTGATTTTGGTCATGATCTCATGGTTTCTGGGATGGAGCCCTGCATTGGGCTCTGCACTGACAGTGTGAGACCTGCTTGGGATTCTCTCTCCCCACCTCCGTGCTTGTGCATGTGTTTCTCTCTCTCTCTCTCTCTCTCTCTCTCTCCCCTTTCAAAATAAATAAATAAATAAATAAATAAATAAATAAACAGTTTATTTTAAAAATATGGGCACCTGGGTAGTTCAGTTGGTTAAGGGTCTGATTCTTGATTTCAGCTCAGGTCATGATCTCGTGGTTTGTGAGATCAAGCCCCATGTCATGGTCTCTCTCTCTCTCTCTCTCTCTCTTTCTCTCTCTCTGCCCCACCACTCTTTCTCTTTCTGTCTCAAAAATAAATAAATAAACTAAAAAAAAAAAAAAGATTTTCTCTCTTACTCTGCCCCACCCCCACTCAAGCTGGCACTGTCTCTAAAAAAAAAAAAAAAAAGTGATAAAAACAAGCTACAAGAAGTCTTTGACAGAGACCCCCTCTTTATAGTGAAAGAACCCAAGTAGTTCAAAGACTCACTCAAAGACTCACCCAGCCCCTAAGTGGGTGACTGGCAGCCAGGCTCAGTACTCCTCTCCCTCATCACTGTTGTAGAACGTCTTTGGGCCTCAGCTCATCATTTGGTAACAAGAGTAACTCTACCTGCCCAGGGGTGATCGATCAAAAGTAATAGAGATTGTGAAAATTCCTTTAAAATTTTAATTCACAGCACAGTGCCTCGCGTGTGGCAGGCACTCCATAAATCTCTGAGGAACGGGAATTGTCAAATAGCTATGGTGAGGCTGACTCTGATTTGCTTACTGTGAATCAAAGCTCACTGTGCTTGTCCAGGCTCTTTGATCAGGCTTATGCAACCAACACCTTTGACCTTTATCACTTGGTGGGAGCAGTCACCTGCATTGCCGGAGAAGACGCAGGCAGTCACCGCCTGGTCATGGAGTGCCAGGGTGGGGACTTTTCCTTTGGTTCAGAAACCAAGGAGTGCTCTGCTTGACCCGTTAAACCTAACACCGCCATGTTTAGGAGCCAAACTAGCTGCCCCTGACAGCCTTCATTTTCTCTGCTTTTCTTTCCTTGTTTCTTTTTAAAATAGTGTTTAATTATTTTTTAATTTTTAAAGGTTTATTTATTTTTGAGAGAGAGACAGAGAATGTGAGTGGGGAAGGGGCAGAGAAAGAGGGAGACACAGAATCTGACGCAGGCTCCAGGCTCCCTGAGCTGTCAGCACAGAGCCCACGTGGGGCTTGAACTCACAAACCCTGAGATCATGACTTGAGCTGAAGTCAGATGCTCAACCAACTGAGCCACCCCGGTGCCCCTTTCTGCTTTTCTTTCTAAGGCAGCAAAATCAGGTGGAAGGTATTTCTCTCCATAGTATCTTCCAGTCCTGGGACAGACCGAATTGGGAGTGGTGTCCTGGAGGCCTGAGGACCCTTACTGCCTGCACAACTCCCTGTCTGGCCTGTGTATTTTGTTTCGGTGGGCTGGCTTCCACAGAAACAGAAAACAGTAAGAAAGAGTAATTGATTCTAAAAATGAGGAAGAAGGAAAAGAAAATGTGAAAAACCCACTTAATACTGAACCGTTTATAGGGTCTTAACACCCCCCTGGTTTTTTGTTTTGGTTGACCTTGCGGAATGATTGTATTATTTGTGGACTGAGGAAAAAATGCTACTATGGTTTTCTTTATCTAGCAAGTACATGATTGCATTTGGCTAATTGTATTTACACATTTTGGCTCAATGAGATTTTAAGAAGAGAACAACAGTGGAAATGGTTTAAATTTTTTTTTTTAATGTTTATTTTGAGAGAGACAGAATGAGAGTGAGGGAGGGACAGAGAGAGACACAGAATTAGAAGCAGGATGCAGGCTCTGAGCTGTCAGCACAGGCTCAAACCTAGGAACCTGGAGATCATGACCTGAGCTGATTTCGTTTGCTTAACTGATTGAACCACCCCCTCACCCCCCTGTGGGAATGTTTTTAAAGAGCATGGAGTGAGGAGAGATAGGTGAGACTTCCACAGATTCCACCTTGCTGTCTGCCTTTTCTCCTATCCTCCTTCTCTGTGTCTCCCTCCTTCCTCTCCCTCTCCTCCTTCCTCTCCCTCTCCTCCTTCCTCTCCTCCTCCTCCTCCAGGGAACTACTATACTCCCAGCACAGCCCAGGGACCTGGAGAAAGGAGGAGGAGGAGCATCTGTCAAAAAAGCAAAGAAAAGACCATCACAGACTGCTTTGGGAGGGTATGGGTGGGGGCCAATTAGTCCACACACCTCTGTTGAAGCCTGGGCTTGCCTTTCCTCTGACCTGTCTCCTAACTTTAACATCATGGTTTATCAGGACTCAGGAGCTTCTAGAACAAGTGATTAGTGCATTGTAGGGCAGCAAATGAACAGCACACAGAGATTCCTGATCGGTGGAATGCCGTGCGCACTGGGAGTTACATGAGCTGTGTAATCACAGTCAAATGCCTTGGCCTTTCTGAGCCTCAGTTTCCTCATCTGTTAGATAATGATGAAGTCTGTTCTGTTTTCCTCACAGACTTGTTCTAAGAAAGAAATGAGATAAAGCAGGATTCCAGTCAAGGACGTATAGCAATTTATAATTTTGTTTCTAATTTATCTTACAGAAGAACTTGTAAAATGAATCTTCTAGGTTTTTCTAGCATACAAGTACAGGTGATTTCACATTTAAAGGTAAACTTGAATTTTGTAGTGGATACAGACCTATCTTGCTGACCATAATCTCTACTCACTCAAACAAGCATGCCATTTCCAAGAAGTCCACCCCAGGTATTTCTGTGGGTCACAAATGGTAACTTGTGTGGCCTCACACATTCAGTCCAGGGTTCCTCACCACAGATCCCTGCCCCACTTTCCGGCAGCCTCTATCTATCTGAAGAGCGGATCCTTGTCTAGCCACCTGACCCCAATCCCTCCGTCCTTGTGGCCCACATGATGGTGGTCTTCTGGGAAGTCAGAGGGGAAATCGCTTCCTGCCTTTGCTGTCACACCCAATTCATTGGGCCCCTCCCTAGTCTGAGGGGACCAGGCTGAGTGCACAGTCTAGTGGTGAGGGAGGGGCATTTGCAGGTAGCACTAGGACTGCCCGTCACCCCTCAGTCTCTGTCCCATGAGTGAGGCACGCTAGTCCTGCCTACCTCCTTCCTCCCTAGGGCATTTTCCTTCACAGATTCTGCAAGGCCTCCTGGCACTGTGGCTTTGCTTCCTACCACCCTCAGTTCTCCCTGTACACCTGTATGCCTTTGATCCCCAGCTGGGAATATAGTTTGAAATTTTGGGGAGATTCCTCATCCACCATATAAAATACCAGACAGATACAAACAATTCAATGGATAGGAGTTTCTTCTAAACCTAAGGGCCACGTATATCTGGATCTTAGTTCCAGGCTGACTGGGACTGCCTTCGCTACCTCATTCATAGTCTTGTTGGGAAACCTCCTCTGAATGGCATCATGATGGACCCTTTGCAGTTCCATAAAATAATAGAAATCTTTTAACTGATGTTCTGGAGAAATACATCTTTTATTTTTCTAGGACCCTTTATGCCTAGGACTCACTTTGTGTTGAAGGTGATGAAGGTTTAAAATGGGGAATAGATAGAGCCTGATATTCTTTTATGTTGCTGGGGAAGTAAAACAAAAAAGCCAAATCACTAGTTATTACGTTAGGAAGAAGCTGACTTCTTATGAAATAGGATCCATGAGGTTTATTATCTGTGATGCTTTTATTTTCATGTGTCTTCTAGCACATGGCTTCAGCAACACATGAACTGCTTTTAGCACTTACCTTAAAACTGTGAATAGTTCATTCACTTGATCATCTCTGTGTTATTCAATGTTAGCACTATAACAGAGGCTAAACAGAGTTTTTATCCATGGGAAACTTAAAATCTATGCTCAAAGAATAATTTATGAATCCAGTCACTCAGCCAGCATATATTTATTGAGTGTTTAGTATGTGCTAGATGCCAGAGTGACACAAAAAATGAACGAGATGTAGATCCCGCCTGGAGGGATAGCAGGTGGTTTCCTCAAGACCCCCTATTAGAGTATCATAACATCTAGGGCTCAGCCAGGAGTTACACTGATCATAAATCGATAATCCCATTTCAGGGCTCAAACACAGAGATGGCAAATAAAGCCCAGGCCTGCCCTAGGCAGTATTGACTGAAGCAACAAATGACTTATAATAGCAGGAAGCAATGAATAATTTTGCGACCAAGAGTGAAAGAAAATTCCCCCTTCTCTCAATCCCTTTCACTTAAATAGCATTTGGATTTTTTTAAAAAATCCACAAAGTTCATATGAAAGTGCTATGCACTGATGCTTTGTTTGGCTGAGAAGACCAAGGTCTGGAAGATGTCCTCTTGGGGAACAGAGTGGGTTTTGACAGGCTGGGTCTCAACCCGGGTTCTGTCATGTACTCAAGGTGTGATCTTGTGTAGGTTATCACAGTTCTGAGTGCCTCAGTTTCCTCATCACTAATCTGTGATGCAAATAACAGCATCATCTCTTAGGGTACTGTGAGGATTGAATGCTAGTCAGTTCTCAGTGCAACGCTAGCCCATGTAAGGGCTGTAAGTGTTAGCTGTTATTGCATTCCTGCTCTTAAAGTATGGAAATAATCCTGAAGACAGTCATCCACCTCCTTATCCTTTTGTCCCTCCACAAAACCACTAGCTAAGTTGGAAGTGGGCAACAATTAGACCAGAAGATTGCACAGAAAATAAAAGGTGTTTCTCAAACATGAGCAAAATTATGAATAATCTATAGGGTGGTTAAAATAGTGGTTTACTAATATGAACTTAAGGAAATTTATCAATAGCTAAGCTGGGAGTAATATTTAATCAAGAATTACATGTATTCAAAAATCTCATATTTGATATTTATTAGTTCATATTGATAGTACTTATGTATCTGTTTATCTGTTTATGAATATCTGTTTACCTGAAAATAATCTGACAGTTTACAAAAAAGCATGTTATGTAATAAGATAACATTATGTTGAAATTAGTAGAAAAAATTAGATAGAAGGAAAATGAAGGTGCGAAAGGTGATAGATTTCTATATGAAATTGTACTTTGAAGTCCCATGCACTTCCTATAAGTGGCCACCAAGTTGATTCTAAGATGTCTACTAAACAACTAAAGTGATAATACAATTCACTATGATCAATTATGTTAAACAAGCTAGTTGCTCAGGAAAAAAGAACAATCATTACTTATTCCGTGGTAAGAGTAATTTCTCCATGTGGCTCAGTTTTAATATTTGTCAGATATTTGGAATATAGTGATTAATAGATTCACATGGTAACTGTTTACTTAGCCCTTGTTCCATAGAAATTATTGTGTTATGTGCTACAGATGTCTAAAACTGTCCCTGCCCTCAGAGAATATGCATCCAATAGAGAGTATAAGTAATATGTTAATAAATTAAGTTCAAAGTAGATGGTTATAATGAGAAATAAAGGTATGGTGTTAAAAGAAGCAATTTAACTCCTTCCATGTTTTGGCTATTGTTAACATTGCTGCTATGAACATTGGGGTACATGTGCTCCTATGCATCAGCATTTCTGTCTCTCTTGGGTAAATCCCCAGCAATGCTATTGCTGGGTCATAAGGGAGTTCATGCTGAGTGAAGTAAGCCAGACAGAGAAGGACAGAAACCATATGTTTGCACTCATAGGTCTAGCAGGAAAATAGGAGAGACCTAATGGAGAACCAGGGGGAGCGGAGGAGGGAGAGAAAGTTGGGGAGAGAGAGAGGGACGCAAAACTTGAGAGACTATTGAATGCTGAACATGAACTGAGAGTTGAAGGGGAAGCGGGAGGGGGAAAAGAGGTGGTGATGATGGTGGAGGGCACTTAAGGGGAAGAGCACTGGGTGTTATATGGAAAACAATTTGACAATAAAATATTATGGGAAAAAAAAAGAAGCAATTTAAGTCTGATAGCAATCTCTGGACCACCCCAGGAGAAGATATAATAACAAGTATGTTCTTTGTACTTTCTAATATATTAACTATGCTAGTTTCTATGGTGGTTTTTAAATACTTAATGATTCTTGAATGCGAATTTCAAAAACCACAGAGTGCTGCATAACACATGGCCAATTCAGAACTATTAAAGGTAACTTGGGGGAGGACTTGGCATAGATTCTAGAAATTTATGGATTCCTCTATCCCCTGACCTTGTATAAAAAGTTAGATTATAACTTTATAAATTGGTATCTCAAGTGTCACATTAGTTCATTATTTTCAATTGTCAAAAATTGGTTCTACAGTTTTCAGAGAAAGCAAAGCATACATTGGTTCAGTTGGTTAAGCATCCAACTCTTGATTTTGGCTCAAGTCATGATCTGATGGTTTGAGTTCAAGCCCTGCATTGGTCTCTGTGATGACAATTTGGAGCCTTCTTGGGATTCTCTCCCTCCCTCTCTCTCTGCCCCTCTCCTGCTTTCATGCTCTCTTTCTCTCTCTCAAAATTAAGAAATCAATTTTTTAAAATTTAAAAATTCACTATATTGGGTATCTGTTATATTATGGAGTAGTACTGGACATGGAATTACAACAAAAGAGAAATTTGGATCTTTTTCTGAAGGAAAAGAATTCATTGTTTAGGTGGGGAGACAGGTGTATAAATAAATAATTATAGCAACATGACATGTACTAGTAGACATATACAAGAAAAGACAAACTCTGACCCACAGTATAGAGAAAGAGCCACATTGAGCTGGCATTTAGGTTTCTTCTTGAGAGATGAGCATTTTGCTGAGTAGAGAATATATGAAAGTGGCAATATTCATTCCTGCTAGAGGACATATTCTTGGAGCACCTCCCAGCCTATCAGTTTAATATTTTCTAAGTACCTATCAAGGATTCAGTGTGGGGTTAGGTGCTATGGTAATTATGAAGAAATGGAAGACTTGCTATTAGTCTTCAAAATGTCTACTGGTAATGAGTAGATTAAATTTTCCACACACTTTTAACAGTGATTAAGAGGTCACGACTGTAAGTCTTAAATGGTGTGTTACAACATAAATTCTGCGGATTAGAGGAGAGCATGATTATGTAATTCAGAAGGACCAGGGCAAGCCTCCCAGATTGGGTAAGGCCTAATCTGTTCCTTGAAAACCAGGATGGGATTTGGATGGTGGGAGACAGCATGGTTCAAGAGTCCAGCTACAACATATATTGAGCACCTACCATGGGTCAAGTTCATGAATAAAAAGGAAGCATCAATGTGAAGAGAAGGTTAGGGTTGAGGATGGGAGGATCAATGAGAAAACCTGGTTAGATCAGTGAGGTGGGGGTAAGAGATTGTGGGAAAACAGTATAGAGGGAAACAAGACTGGGCAGGACACCTGTGGCTGGATTAAAGTGTTTTGGAAGGGCAGTGGCTTTTATACTTGGAATTTATGAAAACAAGGAGTCACCAGAAGATTTGGAGTATGGGAGGAAGCTGATGAAAGAAGTACATAAAGAAAATCCATTTTCCTCATGATATGTAAGAGCTGAAAGAGATTGGAGAGATCCCTTCACTCATCACTTCCTCTAGATTCCCATGGCCATGATTCAAGAGAAAAGAAAATTAAGGCCTAAAGAGGTCATGAGATTTGCATAAGCCCAAATGCAGTAATCTTGACTGCATTTCAGGCTCCTCTCTATTTCACAGTGTGTGTATTGTACAGGCAGGACGGCTGGGCAGTCAAGGGGAGAGGAGCCTGAGTGAGCCCAGCACCCTCTCAGTGGGACCACCCAGGCTGGAAGTGGAAAGGAGGGCAGGCAACAGGGTTTGGCTTGGCCTATGTTGTAGCCATAGGATCAGAATGATAGAGCTTACGGAAGACCTCAACCTTCTCTCGCCCAGCCTATTTCTCTGCAGAGAAGAGAAAGTGGAGGGCCCAGCAAGGAAGTAATTCATACAAGGTGACAATCCAAAGTCAGAACCAAGGCCTGACTTTAAGCACAATTGTTTTTTTCTCCATCAGGCTCCCTTTCTTCTTCAGATCCTGTATTTGTGATCATGGACTCTGTTCTCTGACCCCAACTAGTTATCTGCTCATGTGCCTCAGTTTCTCTGTCAAGGAAAGACATTGTCATTTGGGGCCAGGATCCTTGAGCTGCGCACAGACTGGCCACATCTCCCATTCAATTCCCACGAGTGTGGGAAGTGGAGGGGGCAAGAACAAGATGCATTAGCAGTATCTCCTCTCTTGTCCTCCTCCCCTCTGGAAGCCATGCTGTTCCAGGAGAGGTAGGGAGGGCAGGGACTCTCTGATACCTGGGGCTGTGGGGGAAGATGCTTTTCAAATGGTGCAGCATGGCAGGATGAGAGAAGCCTCTCCTAAGCTCTGCTTGTAGCCCGGGCAGGGAAGGCGAAGTTCCTGCCCCCGTGTGAGTGACAGCCAGAGTCTGAGATGACTTCAACAAAAGGGAACGGTTGGGAAAAGCAAGGACAGAAAAGGGGAGATGTTTAAGAAATTCAAACATGAGAGCATTCGCAAGTAATGTTTAAAGGCAGTTAGAAGCAGATATTTAGATTTGATAATTTTAAAAACTGAAAAGGCCCTTATATGAATAAAATTGTTCTGGGTGGTCTCTCTCCTGCCCCCTGAGGGTGTGGTTTACATCTCTGCGGTGAGTAATAAAGGGACACTCCCATCTTAGACTGCAAATGATACCTTAAGAAACAACGGGCCACTGAATAATGAAGAGTAGATCATATAAAATTATTCCTTAGTATAAACAAAGAATATATGGTTTAAAAGATTTGATTATCTTGCCCTAACTTTGGTTGCCCTTATAAATAATTTTTGTACAGTGTGAAATTTCAGAATGGATACTTAAGACCATTCAGGTATTTGTATGCTAATGTACCTTTATTATGAATACACACAACAATTTTTCTCATTTAAGAGTATAGATGTATGTTTACAATGAAGAGAGTGAATATTCCTGTACTTCATTCACATAACTGTGCAGTATTTTTTCATTCATTTAAACTGAGTGGGGATTTATCTATATGGCTTATATGATTATATTTGGGGAAGGCTAAGTAGCAGAAATATTATAATATAGACAATGGTATTAACATATTCAGATCTGCAACTCAGCCCTCACTGCTTTACACATGTAATTAGGTTGTTTCCATGGTAATGATCTAATTATGGGCTTCTCCTTGGCCTTGTGTAATCACATTTGCTGCATTTTGGCAGAGATGTTTTCCTTATTTTGTTGAACTGCAACACTTGACAAGATGTTCTCTCTTAAGATGAATAATGATTTTTCTTGGGCGAGAGAAAGAAAAAAAATGAAACAATACCTTCAAAGGTGATTTGGGAGAGATTATAGATATTTGACAAATCATGCCAGTATTAAAATATCTATCACCCTTGAAAGCAGGATCTGTTTTTATCTTTTGTGTGTGTGTCATTACTGATGGAACTCATAGGAGATTCTCATTTTTAAAAACCATGCATGGTATTTAAATATATTATTTCCGTGGGGCCTAGGAACCTGAGGAAAATGTTAGGTCAAGGGAGAGAAAGCTCTGGAGAGCTTGGCAGAAAGAGAACGGGAGACTGTATTCAGTGAGAATATTACATTGCAATTGACAAGGCTATTCATGAAAAGATATTTGATTACCGTTACCATGGCAGTAGGAAACACCTGAAAAAAAAATCAATTAAGGACTACTTCGGCAGGGATCCAAATTCAATTCTTTATTCATGTGTAAAAGAAGACAGGAAATGTAAACACTTGTAGGGGAGACAGCTTCATCGTCATATGGTCCCTTTAGAAAACCTCTGGAATATTACAAGAATAAAAGTTTAACTCTTTTGTATGTATGAAATGCCACTGTGCTATAAAGCATTTTATATGGTAGATCTTTATAGCAGAGAGAATGCATATATGGGTGCACAGCCTGCTTATCCTGAGAGTTAGCAAGGTTTATGGGTTCCAACGACACAGTAACCTGGTCTGGGCACCACCACTCAGGGGCTAGGAGCTGAAAGCACTCTACTTGAACTGTAATGGAAATGATTGCAAATCCAGAATTAGTGGATCAGAGCTCTATGGACCCAGCAGGTTGAAATTGCATTCTGAATATCATTTCACAGGGAATAGAGTGGGTGGATAAAGTTTTTTCTTTTTTTATCATCTAATTGATTAAAGGGCATAGATATAGCATGGTGCTTGGGAATAATTATAATGATAATAACTGATTTTATAGCAAGCCAATCCTTATAAAATATCATATGATTTGGTTTTAGACTTTTCCAAGGGGGAAAATGGTATTAATGAGATATTTTGTTATTATCTGCATATAAATAACAAGAATGTTTATGTCCTTCTTTAGATGTATTCATTCATTGAAAAAATATTTATTTTCTACTTATAATGCACCAGGCACTGTACAAGGTCCTGGGAATAAAGCCATGAATCATATAGACACGTTTATTGCTCTCAAGTCATTTTTTATTTTATGGAGGCGACAGGAAAGAAAACGGGATAATTTCAATACTGAGCTAAGCAGTTTGATACAGGGAATCTTAGGGTAAGATGGGAGCATAGAGGACGGGAGCTATAAGGGGTCCAGCCGTGGGGACAGGGGCCAAGAACAACATGGAACATGGGTCAGGTATCACAGAGCAGGTGCCGGCAGGGCAGTGGGGTGGGAGCCTGTGTAGTATGAGGGGGTTAACTAGAGATGAGGCTGGAGCTTGAGCAGGGACCAGAGAAACGCAGCTCTTGCAAGTCCTGTCCAAAGTGTGGCCCTGAGCATAACCAGAATCCATTAAAGGTTTCAAGCAAGGGAACAGCATGAACTGATTTGTGACACCTGCTGCTACTACCTTTGGCATCTAGTTTTGAAACAGCGATTTTAGAAGAATCAATCCGATAATTTACATTCTGAAATATTTAGACTGCTAACGGGGATCTGAATAGTGTGGTGTTAGGTGAGCCGTTTACCTCCCAAGTACACCACCTTATCGTTTACAAGGGGCTTCTTAGTCATGTTCCTCTGTAATGATGTGGTTTGTTTTTTGTTTGTAGACAGATTTGCTTACAGTATGAATATACATGTGAGTGTGAGTAAATTATCTTTGACTACTCAGAGCTCTGACCTATCCACCAGCTGACTGATCTAAAACACTTTAAATACCTTCATTGCCACAGTGAGGCCCTACCTCCCGGTAGGTCAAGCCAAGAGGGTGTTGGTACCTGTCATAGAGAAGGATGTGGGTTTGCATGAGTCACTGTGTGTAAGAGTGAATGATGGTCTGAAGAAGTGGTCATAAAGCATTGGAAGCATGCAGTGAATGACTTTCATAGTCTCTGCTCTTTTTTGATTACACCAAGGACAGGGTTTTATTGAGTAGCATATAGAGTGTGGCAGTGTTTGAGTACTTTAAGGCCACAATTGAAATAAACCAGCTCTTGCTCTGTTTGGTGGACAAATCTAACAAACATGTAAAGAACAGAAATATTCTTGTTGTAAGTCAGAAATATGCCTTGAGGAAAAGGGAAGGTTGGAGATCTGTTAGTTGGTTAAAGGGTAAATTTTCTCTTAAGGGTTTGCTGGAGAATGTGGACCTGAAATTCAATTTTATAATAAGGGAATAGGAATTTGACTATATATTTTGCTGAACAGTTTTGCTTAGGTTTTTAATTATTAGCATCAACAATACTAATTTAAAGAATTTTATGTGTTTAATGTTGGTATATAAGGTAATCTTGGTACACCGAAGAAAGGTTACCAAACATTTATTCAATAAGTGTCTACTTGGTACCTAACATCTGTTAGAGATGTGATTTAATTAGATGAAAAAATTCTCAGTAATTTATTCTAGACTGCACAGTGATTTATGGGATGGTAAAATATGTATAGTGATGAAACGTGCTTAAGGGAACACAGATGGGGATATTTAGTGTAACTGTGTGTTGGGGCAGGAAGTACTGGAATTGTCATCTCTGTGTCCAGAATTCTTAATAGTTCTTAGCAGTTCAAATCTAATTCCAGTAAAACTATGCCATATGAGAAATCTTAGGGCAACCAAGATAATTCAAGAACTATGGGAAAATGAAATATTTAGAAAAATTATTTGAACCTGCTCACATTCCTTTTGTTCTATAAAAATGAAGGTAATGTGACCAAGTTGGCTTTTTCATTATCCATTCATTCATTCAGCACATGTTTGAGCTTCTGTGTTTCAGGCACTATGCTCAGGCTTGAGATTATAGAGATAAATAAGACTGATAAGGTCTTTTTGGGGGGGCTGTCATGAAGCTTAACTGATAGAGGATCCCAAGACTTATGAATTCTATCTGCTCTGGTATGTGCAAAAACAGTCTTCAGTTGCCCCAATTAAATTTAGGCCTTTGCTTTGAGTCTTGGAACAGAAGGACATTAGTCAAAAAGCTGGAATATGAATAAAATCTGTCATTTAGTAAATATTATTGTCCCTATGTTAATGTTTTGGTTTTCATACTTGTACTATAGTTATGCAAGATGTTAACATCAGGGAAAGCTGAGTGGAGGGTTCAAAGGAACTCTGTACTCATTCTGCAACTCTTCTGGAAGTCTAAATTTATTTAAAAAACAAGCTCAACCAAAAAAGAAAAAAAACAACAACAACAACCAAAAAACTGGACCTTGGCTGTGCTCTACTTTCTGTTGTCTGTGTTTCTCGTGTCACTTTTATCCTTCTGTTTCATCATTCTGGTGAGTATGGTGCAGGCAGAACAGAATAGATGATGGTCAGAGTATTGTGGGTCTCTTGTTTACATACATTACCATTCTATGCTGTATTTTTTGATGTCAGGGGCTGTCTTCGTTAGTACCTATGTAACACAATTTTCAGAACCAATGCTTACTGTTATCATTTTGGTCAATGTCATGAATACCAAGGCAGAGGAGGAGAGACCTTACAGAGACAATTCTTACAGGCCAATTTGGTTGTGGGCCTTTTAATGCCATTGCTTATTTTGGATCTAAGAATGATGGATTTGGAAGAGTTCTTAGAGATCCAGTCCAGGTCTTTCATTTCACAGATAAAAAAACTGGGGCCTGGCCACATGAAAGGACTTGTCCAAGGTCAGTTTTCCTAGTTGGTGATAAAGCTTGAAGTATAACCAGTTCTTTTGACTTCTAGTAAGATATTTTCTCTATTCCAAGCTGCTTCCTAAATCCTTCAAATAGCTGAGAGAACTCCACAGGTGACAGTTCATTCTATTATAAACAGACTGTAATCATTTACAATGTTCAATATCAGAACCTGTTGGGAAGTCTAACTCAGGAAATAACCCTGTGAGCAGCAGTACACATGATTGCTAAGTATTGGCTGGATTGGATTATTCACTAAAAATTAATCAAAATATTCCTTCCATTTCTGTGATATATTTTGCATCTATCTACATATCTGGATTGACACCAAAAATAACAAGTGCCAAAATGGCACTATCCTACACAATTTTGTTACCTAAGGGACTTAAATATAGCACAAGTGTTCAGGTGAATTTTTTTAATGTTGTATTAGATGAGGTTCACATATCTGCAAAAGTCATATGAATTAGGCTCTTAGAAGTCTTACCAATTTTTGCTTAATACCACAAAGACTGTGTCACAGAAAATGGTTGCAAATTAAAGCTGACATAGAGCAGCTGTGACTATAGCCAGCATCTAATCCCAGTTTATTTCCCTTTCTTTCAGATAAGCTCAGTGATGTGATCAATAAATCTAGATAATTATAACTATTAGAAAATTTTGGGGTTTTTTTTCCTTTCTTGGCCTATATAATTTCCTCCAGGGTATCACAGCTATTGGTCTAGCCTTATTACAGTACCTATTCCCTCAATCCAATGACCGCCCTCCATTGACAGTATGAGTATGACTCAGCCCTTCATACTTCCCCTTGACCACTCTCTTGCTGCCTGTCACAATATTCCTTGGGCCACAGCTAACTGGATGCACCACAGAGGTGGTCTTAGTCCTCAGGGGTTGCTCTGCAGACCGTTATTCTCTTCAAGACCTGCAGTCATTGAGGAACCGCTTTGCCATCATTATGCACATCTTGGCTTGGATCAAGTCAATGAAAGAATGGAAGACTTCTCTAAAGCTCCCTCTTGTGTGATGCTTTCCACAGGTCTTCTCTCTGCACCATGCATCTCCCAGCCTTCTGTCTCTTCCCCTATTGCCTCCATTTTCCTCTTCTACCCTTTCTCCTGTATCTTCTCTCCCCACTTTTCTTTCCACCAAATATCTCTACAGAACCTTGCTGTGCCTGGAATAGAGTTAGGTCCTGGGGATACAAAGGTAAATAGGATGAACTCTGCTTCTCAAGTGTGTACCCCTCTGGTTGCCTAGCTTTCACCCCATGCCAACCAGACTCTGCCTGTCCCTGTCTACTGTGGGAAAGTCCAGCCCCCTCCCCCCCACCCCACCCCCCGCAGGGCTCCTCTCTGCTCTTTCTCTGCATGCTGTCAACCTCCATTTACACCAGGACGTCTCTGAAGTAACACAGTGATGAGGAATAACTGTCAAACAGCATGAAGGTATTTAATGATGGTTTAAAAAGAGCCTGGGAATAAAGTTGTATGAGAAATTTGTTACATATTTAATTTAGGAAAGATTGTTACAGTATCAGGGGAGGAAAGGAGGAAAATATATTGCTCCCCATAAAAATGCAGTAAAAGATAAAGCACAAACAGCCCCTCTGTTATGTTGAAATATTGTCATCCTGTGATTAAATGGAGACAGCAAGGTGGTTTCTGTTTGGCACTTAGGCAAGAGAGATGGGAGGGAAACAGAAGGCTTCAAAGCTGTAGGTTTGGGTCTTTTCTAGAGGTTGGGGAAATTAAAATGCAAACAAAGCGCAGTGACACGGGGATTCTGAGGGTCTTCAGAGGCAGAGTCCTCATACTTGGGGAGGGAGATGGGCCACGAAACAAACTTGAACTTCAGGATATTTTGACACTTCTCTATTTTCCTCAGCTTGACAGCACCAACAGGAAGCAAGGTCACATCATTTCTGTTTTTAATGTACAAAAACTAATATTATGTCTTTTCTATCCTGGGAATCTAAGAAAAGAACCATCTTGCAAATGAGTCAGCCTGGAGTTGTCCAGATAGCTCAGTCAATTTTTGGCTGTCCTTTAGCACCTTCTCTTAATAGGGTGGATTGCGCTGGTGTGTCAGGCTTCAAAAAGTGGCAGGCACTTCCTAGCCTATCACTCATTTGAGCTACTGAACTCAGGATCAATAAATATTCCATTACTGCATTATTTATGGCCACTGTAAACAATTTCTATCATTAAATCTTTGCCTTTTAGTTGTCTCTCATTAGCAAGGGATCAATTTCAGATCCCAGTCTGGGTCATGCCCAGAATTAAAGGAAAGCAATGTGTGAGAATGTTTATTCATATGCATATTTATACTTTATATTAAAATAGATACACGGTGGCAATTATTTCTGTATCTAATATTTTCACACTGTTTCAGTTTTAAAAGTCACCTTGGGCTTCATGTCAGATATGGTGGTGATGTGGGAGAAGCACCAGATAGCACTTAGATGGGCTTGGGTTCTTAGCCTATATCTGCATGTCTCTAACAACTGGTTGTGTGACCTGTCAATCTGCCCCATTTGTAAAGTGATGAGTTCAGAACGGATGGTGCCTAAGTTTCTTTGTAAGTGTGATATTCAGCAAATGGAAGAGGATTGTAGAGGGTGGTGGTAGATGGTATGTGGGAACAAGATTTAAATAGCATCCTTGCTGATGTTCAGAATTCATAGCACAATGATACTGAAGGCCATTGTATTAAGTGGGAGCACCCTCTGCAAGATCATCCGTTGGTTGTGAATGTTTAGGAATGGACTCTTTCCAATAGAGGGGGCAAATTCTACCTGGGAGAACACAAGTTATATCTGAGTTGGAATATTGTCTGTGTGTTGAAGGCAATTAAAGATACATTTCATTCTGTATGTAGTGTTATTTTTTGTTTCATTAGCTATTTTGTTTTTAAGGGGAATTTTAATGCTTTCACTGGGCTCATGCTGTAATTTGCCACAGCCCTCACCAGTTGGCCCCCTTTACTTTTACCTCTTTTCCCTGAAAGTACTTAAATTGGGAAGAATGAGCCCAAGAAACTCAGAAGGCAGAACTGGCCAGTCACTCAGGCAATACCTACTGAGTACCAACCATGTGCCAGGCAAAGTAGGTGGCACTGGGGATACCAAGGGAGACACAGATGCAGTTTCTCCCCAGTGGAGCTCACATTCTAGTTAGGAGCACTGGCACAAACTTTTTTTTTTTTTTAACAAATACTTAAATAATGACAAGTGTGCTAAGTACGAAGGATCCCTGCAGTGCACTGTGGATGTGTGTATAGCAGGAGAATCTAATTTAGTCCTGCAGCAAAGGGAGGTTTCCCCAAGAAAGGGATTTTTAAGCTGAGACATGAAATACAAGTAGGAAATAAAGAATAGATAAGAAAAATGTTGGATGAGAGAGGAAGGCACAGAGGTGGTGAAGGCATCGCACATTTGAAAATGAAGACTTATGTCTTGAGCAAGATTGACATGCATTAGCAAACACATCTCTATGGATATTTTTTCCAAATTCATTAGCAATGGGCTATATGGAAAAAGAGCAATGAAAAAACAGGATTTCCCATCTTTTCCCATGAAACTCAAGTAAAGTTACTTTGGTATCTTTAATAACTGGTCTTTGTAAAAGTTGAGAATGGAAGAAAAGATCATACAAAGAATACCAGCTGTGGAGTCAAACTGGATTTGAAATTTAACTATGCCACAGATTTGGTGCCTCAAACCAAGTTTACTGACCTCTTAGAGCCTCAGTTTTCTCCCCCTCCTAAATGGGAAACCTAGCAGGTCCAACCTCCTTGGGTTTTGAGAGGAAACAATGAGCTGGTATATGTAAAATACTCTCTAAAATGCCTTTATCTTAGGGGAACCTCAGTGGCTCAGTCGGTTAAGTGGCCGACTTCAGCTCAGGTCATGATCTCGCGGTCTGTGAGTTGAGCCCCACCTCAGGCTCTGTGTTGACAGGTTGGGGCCTGGAGCCTGCTTTGGAATTCTGTGAATCCCTCTCTCTCTACCCCTCTGCCCCCTCAAAAATAAATAAATGGTAAAAAAAATTTTTAAATAAAAAAATGCATTTCTCTTAATAAGCACTGAACAATTAATATGACATCCCAAAAATTCATGTTGGTTAAACTGTTTAAACATGTAAGAGCTCAAATATCACCTGAAGTGGTCTAGAAATTCTCATTCAAAGTTTTTATGTGACATTCAGCAAATCACGTCATAACTCTGGGCCCCAGGGAAGATTTGGCTGAAGGATTTCCAAGATAGTTATCTTCTGAATTTAAAATTCTGACTTGTAATAAGTAACCTATGTGACACTAAACCATTTTGGATTTGTTAATCTTCTAATTGGTCTCCTTGTAATTACCACTTTGTTTGTCTTTTAAATAATAGGTGACCTTCTGCCATGCTGGTATTTGATTTGCTAACAGTTGGAAGACGTTTACCCTTTGCAAACATTTCACTAGTAATGACCACAATCTTTATAATATCACTGCATTTTTGCTAAGAATGTATTCGCTCTTCCGTCTTTATAATATAACACTCAGTAGGACAATGCATTTGAAAAGGTATCAAAACTGTTCTTAGGGCCGTGTCGGCTTTCTGTTGGTGGTGTCCAGCCTTGTCTACCAAACAGTGTGCCTATGATCTTCATTTATTCAGTCAGATCTAAGTAAAGCTAAACTCACACAGGTCATTTGTGATTTATAGGGGTAATAATTTGCAAAGGGTTGCAGTATCAATAATCAATAAGTTTGATGTTACTGTCTCCATTTATTGATGAGAAACTAAACCACAGCTTATGGCTTGTCACATAAATACAGATAAGCAGAAATACGTAATTTCAGAGCTGAGTCTCTAGGCCTTGTCTTAGTTTTAGAGGTTGCCCATTCCACTCCCTTGTGTGGTTCTCTGTTAGAGAGATTCAGGGCCGTTCTTCCTGGACGGGTTGAGGGAAAAATTGCTAAACAATCTTAAATATTTCTTCTGATTATAAATGAACATATCAGCAAATTAGAAGTGGGGACACATCAAAAATGTAGCTAGGAGGGATCAAGGAAAGAATAGTCTCTAAAAATGCTACCCTTCAACAATAAAAAAAAAAAAAGAAAGAAATAGGTTAACATTGGCAGTTGTCAAAATTATGATGAGGAGATCTCGGAGTCTGTACTGGCACCAACACCGGGGACATTAGGAGAAGTCAGGGGACATGGAGGGCCTTTTTTTTTTTTTTTAATCACCTTCAGACCCTGCAGATCCTACTCTCTAGCTTCTTTCCAGTTGTTCCTTGGCTAGATCTGGACCATCTAGTTATACCTTTTAAGTAAGTGGCTATAAAAGTGGGACTTTAATTATTCTAGTATGGCAAATCAGAGCAATGTAGTAAGTACAGGAAAGTGAGAGGAGCTAGTGTGCAGAGAAAATTGTTATGGCTGAGAAGTAGGAGGTTTTTCTGAGCTTCAGTTCTCTTACATCTCTAATATTCTATGACTATAGCAGTAAACTGTTTCCTAGTGATTATAAAGGTAGGACAGAAATACATCCTCAGCTTGAACTTAGGACTCAGCCATCCTGCTGAATATGTTAAACATGTGACATCAGATCTAGGCTCTACCTCCCCATTCACTCAGGAGTGAAACATCTCCTTCCATAAGATATGTTACTTACAAAACCTGAATACATAGAATGGATATTCCACTCTCTTACATGTTCCTTCTCAAGAAGGAGCCTTGGAATGCAGCACTGACTTGACAGTCCAGAAAGGTATGGATAGAGTGACATGGAGTTAACTGAGAAATGTTAGTAGAATAAACAATGGGCAAATGATAGCAGCTTTGTTGAGTGGTTAAGACGTGGAATGTGTTTTACATACATCACTCCTAGTTTTCATAATATCCCTGAAAGGAAAACAATACTATCTCCAGTGACAGACATGGAGACTGAATTTTGGGCAGAATAAGAAATGTACTTAAAGACCCTCAATAGTAATCAGGAGGTCTCTTTTTTCCATTAGAAGCAGACAAGGATGGGTAGAGGGAGTGTCTTGGCTAGAGTGGTACAGATGACGTCTCCCTCCTACCTTTCTGGCAGGCCTTAGTACAGGTAAGGAAAAGATTTTGAATCCGAACATTTTGAAAAGGTTGGAAAATCTGGAAGGGAGGATAGACTTTTGGCTTTTGGGAATCCATGGCCTCTTGGCATTTTGATCATGAAAGCTTTGAGGCTTCTGGGAATGTGAGCTTCTTGAGTGTCTTTCAGCTGAGTGATTTCTTTAGAGCTAAGGAAACTTCTGTCAGGGCAGTCCTGCCTGGTACTACAGACCAGAAAAGGTCCAAAAGCAAGGCAAGCTGGAGCATCTGTTTGGGGCACTTTCTACTCGAGGCAAAGAGAGAGCGTACTGCTTCATTCACCAGGTAGGAAATCTGGGACTCAGGACAGATGCTTTGTCTAGGAATAGAGCGTTTGCTTTAGATTCATTTATTGAGCATTTGCTTTTTTATGCCTATAAAAACTGAGACATAATATGGACCACTTGGAATGAGGAATCCCAGCAATAGCTACACTTATTTTTGAAGTGTATATTTAAAAAGGTAAAGATGTAAAGAGGCTATTCAGTTATATAGATTCAGGCCATATTGATTCATGTGCATTCTCTAAGGTATAACCAATATAATAAAGCCATTATGTACACTGCCGTCAGTTAAAATAATTTAATATTCATTTGGCATATGGCATATCATATATATTTTAAAATGTGGAGTATTTATTCAATTACAAAAATAATCTCAGGAAAATGTGAAGACATGCTACAGACTGGGAGAAAATATTTTGATGGACCTATCTAACAAAGGTCTATTATCCAAAATCTAAGAATTCTTGATGGGACACCTGGGTGGCTCAGTCAGTTAAGTGTCCAACTTCGGCTCAGGTCATGATTTCATGGTTCATGGGTTTGAGCCCTGCGTTGGGCTCTGTGCTGACAGCTAGCTCAGAGCCTGGAGCCTGTCCTCAGATTCTGTGTTTCCCTCTCTCGCTGACCCTCCCCTGCTCACACACACACACTCTCTCTCAAAAATAAATAAAAAACATTACAAAAAAAATTATGAAAAAAATTCTTGAAACTAAATACTAAGAAAATGAAAACTTTGGCTGAAAACTGGGCAAAAGATGTAATCAGACATCTCACCAAAGATATACCAGTGTCTAATAAGCACATAAAAAGATATTCCACATCATAAATTATCAGATAAATACAAATTAAAACAGCAATGAGATACCACTACCACCTATTAGAATGACCCAAATCCAAACCACTGAGAACACCAAATGCTGGTGAGGATGTGGAGCGTCAGGAACTTTCATTTGTTTCTGGCATAAATGCACAATGATACAGCTACTTTGGAAGTCACTATCAAGGTTTCTGACAAAACTAAATGCATTATTACCATAGATCTAGCAATTATGTTCCTTTGTATTTAGCCAAATGAGCTGAAAACTGATGTTCACACAAGAAACCTACACATAAATGTTTATAGTATCTTTGTTTATAAATGCCAAAATGTCCTTCAGCAGATGAATGGGTAAATTGTGGTTCACTGAAATAATGGAATATTATGTAGTGCTAAAAAGATATGAGCTATCAAGCCATGAAAAGACTTAGAAGAATCTTACTTTAAAAAAATTTTTTTTTTTTTTAGTTTTTGAGAGAGAGAGAGAAAGACAGATTTTGAGCAGGACAGGGGCAGAGTGAGAGAGAGATGCAGAATCTGAAGTAGACTCCAGGCTCTGAGCTGTTAGCACGGAGCCTGATGCAGGGCTTGAACTTGTGAACCACAAGATCATGACCTGAGCTGAAGTCAGCCGCTAAACTGACTGAACCGCCCAAACTCCCCAGACTTGGAAGAAACCTTAAATTCATGTGACTAAGTGAAAGAAACCAATTCAAAAGAGTACATACTTTATGATTCCAACAACAGAACATTCTGGGAAAGGCAGAATGGTAAAAGGAGCTGGTAAAAAGACCAGTGGTTACCAGAGATTAGTAGGGAAAGAGGGGTAACTTGGTGGAGCAAAGAAGATATTTAGGGCAGTGAAACTATTCTGTCTGACATTATAATGGTGGATACATTAATTCATTAGTTAATGTTTATTACATGTTAGTCCAAACTCCTAGAATGTACAACATCAAAAGCGAACCATAATGTAAACTACAGACTTAGGATGATAATATGGTTTAATGTAGATTCATTGATAATTAAAAAATGTTCTCTGATGAAAAATATTGCTAGTAGAGCAGGCTGTGAGGGGGCGGGCAGAGAGAGTATATGAGAACTCTGTGTACTTTCTGCTCAATTTTGCTGTTATCTTAGACCTGCTCCAGGGGTGCCTGGGTGGCTCAGCTGGTGAAGAGTCTGACCCTTGATTTTTGTTCAGGTTATGATCTCGTGGTTGGTGGGACGAAGCCCCATATGGGGCTCTGTGCTGTCAGGGCAGATCTTGCTTGGGATTCTCTCTCTCACTCCTTCTCTCTCTCAAAGTAAATAAATAAACCTTATACAAACTTCTAAAAATCATCTATTAAAAATATATGCACAAAAGAAGAAAAAATAAGCATCTAAATTCTACCATCCAGCAATAACTACTGCTCACTCTAACATACATGGTTATATCACTTATTCAATGATTACCAGGGAGAACTTATTATACATCAGGTACCATTCTAGGCATTGTGGCTACAGTAATGATTCCAACAGACAAAAATCCATATCCAGAGGAGCTTCTATTCCACCTGGGATGGAAGAGGACTCAGAAAATAAAGGAAATGAATAAAGAAATGATATAGTATCTTAGATGTTAATAAATGCTATGAAGGAATACAAGCAAGAGAAGGGGAGTAAGGAGGACATAGGTGAAGAGAACAGAATAGGAGAGGTGTTCCTATTTTAAATAGAGCATTTCAGGAAGTGCCTATTTTTGGCATTTGAGGAAAAACCTGAAGGAGGCGAGAAAATGAGCCATGTAGATATTTCAGGTAGGGCATTTGGGGTAGAAGGAACAGCAAATGATGGTTATGAGGTTTCAGAAACAGGAAAAACACAGAGGCAACTGTAGCTGCAGGAAAGCTTTGTAGAAGGTGGTCATAATGCGGGACCACAGGTCATGGGGATGGCCGGGTTTTGTGGTTTTGTTTTTGTCACTTTTTGGAATGGGAAGTCACTGGAGAATTTTGCATAGAAGAGTTATGTGTTCTGACTTATATTTTAATATGATCACTCTAGTTGCTCTTTAGAGAATAGATAGCAAATGGAAATATAAAACAGGGAGGACAGGCAATATGGGGAGAAAGTTAAAATGGAGAGATTAGGCTATTGTAATAACTTAGATGAGCTACAGGGTTGGCTTGGACGAGGGTGATAGCAGTGGAGGTGCTGAGATTCAGATTCTGGGCAGATTCTGAAAGAAGCCTGCCAGTGTTTGCCAATGGATCAAATGTGCGATGTAAAAACTAATGTGGAGACAGGAGGCCTTCAGGGTTTCGTGGGTATCTCCAAGTCTGGAGCTGGCAGTAGTTAAGATGAGGTAGACCCTGAAAGATGTAGATCTTATGGGGACCAAGGCCGCAGGAGACTGGTTCTGGACATGTTCAGTTGAGACTTTTTTTCCTTGCCAGTGGAGATTTAGATGTATGTGTTTGGAGCATGGGAAGAGATCTGGACTGGGGTTTTCATTTGGTAGCTGTTTGTATAAATGTAGTGTTTAAAGCCAGGAATCTGGTTGAGATCACGTTGAACTGGTTGGTACAGAGGGAGTGTTAACTTATTGAGTCTTTGAGCCCTCCAACAAAAAGAGAGCAAAAGTGTAAGAGGAATTTCTTTATATGTATTTTAATGTAATAATCTTCTCACATGGTGTTTTAGCTTGCTCCATTTCACTCAGTAATTGTATCATGAGCATTTTCCCATTTTAGTATATATTCTACAGTATCTTTTAAAGAACACATTGGAAGCTTATCTTCCTAATGAAGAGTTGATACAATACCATTTAAAAAAATTTTTTAATGTTTTATTTATTTTTGAGAGAGAGAGAAAGCATGAACAGGGGAGGGTCAGAGAGAGAGGGAGACATAGACTCTGAAGACAGGCTCCAGGCTCTGAGATAGCTGTCAGCACAGAGCCTGACACGGGGCTCAAACCCACAAACTGTGAGATCATGACCTGAGCCAAAGTCAGACGCTTAACCAACTGAGCCACCCAGGTGCCCTGATACAATACCGTTTATAGTGGCTATCTTAAGAATGTATTGTATCAGACATGCAACCAAACCCCTATTGTCTAATTTATGAGGTGCTTATAATTTTCACATATTATAACATATTCAATGAATATTCCCATGCACATATATAAATGTGTCTTCATTTCTTTAGGATAAATTTCTAGAGTGGAATTGTTGGATCATTTGTTGAATTTTTTCAAATTTCTTTCTCCAAAAAAAGCTATAACAAATTATTAGAAGAAAATGCTATTTCTTAGTACTTTCCCCAAACCATTTTATATCAAGCTTTATAATCTCTGCCAATCTGATAGGTGAGAATGGTGGATAAACAGTTTTATCATATCAATTTAGTATTTTTTATGATTAATAATGTAGTTGAGTATCTTTTTGCATTTATTGGCCATTTGTAGAAGATGATTTTTTTCTTCTTCTTAGCCAAGGCCCAGTTGTAAAATGCGGGACAACCACAGACCAGTTTCTTTCCTCCTCTCCCCTATCAGCACAGCCCACCTTGGGTCTGACTTCCATTGGTCAGACCACAATCAGATTCTTTGTCTTTATTGGTGTATCTCCAATGAATATGGCTGGCTTTGGATGGGCCTCTCTTCATAAATTTGCTGTTTATCCAACTCACCATCTAAATAGTGTGTAAAAGACCGAGATAAATTCTCTGCTAATGTTCTGCCCCGCATCTGAGTTCAGAAGTTCAAGAAGACAGGATCTTTGAGTTAGATACAGCCAACCGTTAGTCTGCAGCAACATGTTGCAATTCTTATACTCCTTTTTTTCCATTTAACAATTCATGGTAATTGTCCTATAGTTAACAGCTGGAGTTCATTTCAGGAAAAGTTAATACCATAATTCTTACATAGTGAAGAAACAAACCGAATTCGGAGCTTGGAAAATAATTTCAACTTTTATTTTTTTTCCTAAATGTTTCAGGTTTGGGCAAAACCAAAGGAATTCTATGTCAAGCTTCTCCCCCTTCATTTTCTAACCCATATGAATTTAAAAAGAAATCCAATCTACTTTGTTCTTACTTTACCCTTAAATCATTAAATGCATTTTATTAAGACAAGCTTGATGTTCAAAAGAATTCAGGGCTTTGTCTTTTTTATAGCCAAGAAATCTCACTTCATTGGCTGTAAGTAAAACTTGAACCTCAAGAGGATAAAATTCAACCTGAAAATTTCAAACTCATGAGCTAAGAGAATAGCTGTTTTGCTTATTTCCTTTTGTTCTGGTTATTATTTTGATATGATTCTTAATTTTTATTATAAAAAAAGTAAAGTTCTCTAGGAAACATATTGATCAACAAAGATTGACTTACAATCTTCTGATTAAATTCCAGGTTTCCAAGAGGCTTTTCAGAGAACTGAAGTGGTATTGTAGTTTTCCAAGCATTTTCAAGGGGCCTATTCAAAAACACTCACTGACGTTTTCTTTTAGTGCATAGTGACCATCTTTAAGTGATCCAGACTTTGTGACAGGTCCCCAGATAGGCATGAGAAAGAAGCAAGTTTTCTTAAGTTGCATTGTTTCAACTTATCGGCGAGCCTTTTATATAGTTACATTTTTAAATAGTTTTAAATTTTTAAATTTAATTATTACTTGGCTATTTGACTATGGTATTACTATTCCTTAATAAATTTATGTTTGAAGAGTTGAAGGGTCAATCCTTAAGTGAGAAATCTTCACTTATTTGCCAAATGAGGAGAAAGGGAAATTCTCAGAAGCAAAAAAATCATACCACCAGAACAGTATTAAAAACAAAACCCAGGACCAGGGGGTGGTACTACCTTTGTCATATATTCTGACCTGGATGACTTATGTACCAATTAATTTAGTTTTTCATTTTTATTTTTTGCCTTAAAATATTTTATTGTGGTAAGGATATTTAATATGAGATCTATCCCTTTTTAACGATTTCTGAAGTGCATTGTGCAGTAGTGTTAAAATAGGTATAATGTTGTACAAAAGAGGCCTAGAACTTATTTGTCTCACGTAACTGAAATTTTATGCCCATTATCTAGTAACTTCCCATCTCCCATTCTGCCCAGCCCCTTATAGCCACCATTCCAGTGTGTGTGTGTGCACGTGCGCTCGGGCAGCGTATGTGTGTATGTCACATTTTCTTTTTCATTCATTCACTGATGGACATTCAGGGCTAAAGACCTGTGTAGACAGTTCCCCAAACAAGACATATAAATAGCCACCAGGTATATGAACAGATGAATAACAGGTATATGATATTTAGTGTCACTAATCATCAGGGAAATGTAAATCAAAACCACAGAGAGATATTACTTCACATCTGTTAGGATGGTCATTGTCAAAAGAACAAGAGACAGCAAGTGTTGAAGAGGAGGTGGAGAAATTGGAACCCTTGTACACTGTTGGTGGGAATATAGAGTGGTGCAGCTGCTATGGAAAATAGCATAAAGGTTCCTCAAAATACTAAAAATAGAACTACCATATGATCTAGCAATAATCCCACTTTATCCAAAAGAATGGAAATCAGGGTTTTTAGAAAATGTTCATTATACTACTGTTTTTGTTTTCTTTAATTAGCGAAATAATAACAATAACTTTACTGAAATGGTAGTTTTAAACTAACACTTAAACATGGATTTTGTTTACTTTTTCTGTTTTAAGATGGCAGACTAAGTACAATTTGTGATCCTCCTCTTCCTATTTAAAAAAAAATAGGAAAGAGTTTTGTTTGTTAGTGATTAAATATATACCATGTACTCAAATCAACTTTTGGCGTGTCACAAATGGGAACTAGCCCAGGAGAAGGGAGACATAATCTCTCTGTTAAACAAAGGGGAAGCAGAACAAGGATGTTTTATAGATGGGTTTGGGAGGGAACAGGTAGGAGGTGGTCCACAGCAATGCCACAGTCTGCCTCCAGGTGAAGGCAAGAAGTTTAGGACTTTGGGCATGGAGACAGGGCATGGCTCCTCATGACTGGTGAGAATTTGGAAGGGAAAGGAACGTTATTCTAAAATACCAATCATATAGGAATGGAGCCTAGTGGTACATCCATTTCTCCCCGCCCCCAACCCACATTAACATATATGGAAAACATATATATGTAAGCCTGCAGCAACTCCAACCTCTCCCTATAGGAAATCTGGGTGAATAGATGTAAAAGATAATTTAAATGACAGGCAGCTGCAAAATAGAATCAATTTATATATATCCAGAGAAATATAAAGGATAACATTTCAAATATAAAGCAAGAATAAACCATTACAAAACAGAACTAGAAATCTTGGAAGTAAAAACTGTTAGTTCTGCCACGCAGATATTCCTGCTGTTAACGACCAAGCCTGTATCATTCCAGCCATTTTCTCTGCACATTTTTTTCAAAATTCTTATCATAGTCAATATACTATTTCTACTTGTTTTTCCTCCAGGGCAGTTTAGGAAATAACCTATTAAACATGCTACTGGATACCTTTTTTACTAATTAATATATTTTTATCCATTGACTTTTCATACATAGTACTTTTGGAAATTTTTTATTATAGAGCCTTTCGTTAATAAGTCCATGCTTAGAGCTTGCGCTTGGTTCTTTAACAACCTGAGGGCTTCTTCATTGTCTTCTTTTTCACATTAAGTTTGGCAAAGGTGGGAGCATACACTTTCCCTTTAAATGCAGAGTGTTACTTTCATGCTTAATATTTATGACTCTTATAATTACTCTTATAAAAGATCCACTATTACTAGAAACTTCAGCTCTTGGGTTAATAATCCTGCATTTTAATGAGCCCTAGGTAATTATACTTTGAAGTCCAAGACTTCTTTTCAAAAATTGTAAATCGAAGTTCTTCTTTTTATAACTATGTAATTTTAATTTCATGTTGAAAAGCAATGAAAATTTGCACATTATAGCACAACTGTAATTTTAGAGGGAAAAATCAGTAATAGGCTAGGTAATTTTAATTCAGGTCACTTCCATGCAAGGGTAGTGAAAATAAACAGAAAAATTTTCTTTAGAAGCTAGAGAATTAATCTATTACTCACCTTGAAAAAAGAGCATATAAATAGGAAGACCCATAGAACAAGCTGGTTTCTGTTTTATGAAAATGGTTTTGTCAAAGCCAAGTGTCACTAACATCAAATAGAAAATAAGGATTTTAATTGCTAGCTTTCCTCTAACTGGGTCATATGGCCACACTGACACTACTAGGATTGTAGGAATTTGAGTTGTAAAGTGGACTCACTCAGCTCTCTTTCCCATGATAAGCTAATTCCCTGCTGCCAGTTGACCTCTGTGGCAAACGTCTCTTCCACTTTCTTCCAAAACCTTACATTATTCTCCTGAATCTCAAGACTCAGTATTAGATAGTTTTTAGGTATATAAAATTGTGATCACGGTCCTGGCAAATTTAACTTTTCAATATAGCCTATTGTGAGGGTTAGGCCATTGAGTGCCTCCATGCTTCCTTGACCTTGGAATGGGTAAAGGAGTCTTTGGACAAACTCAATACACCTGGTGTGGTTCTGTCTTAAAGTGTCATCTCCTTCTATTAGAAATGACATAAACAACTTGAGGCAGGAACTCAGGCTTAGAGACTTTTTTTTGTCTTTCTCTTAGCTCTGATCACAATGCTTGCCTTGTCCAAAATATGGTGCATAAGAGAAAACTTGCTGGTACAAGTTCCATGGGTAAATCTTGTGCCTCTTAAACTTGATTGTGTGATCTTAGGTAAGTTAACTTCTGCAAGATTCATTTTCTGTCTCTGTAAAATAGGGATACTAATCTTCCCCATATAATTATGATTTAAAAAGTAATATATTCTTCATAAAGCTAGTGGCTCTAAAGATTTGGTAGTTATTATTAAGTAATAATGGTATTGACTTGGCTTCAAAATGCTTGTTGATATATTGAAAAATTCTTCTTTCTTGAAAGGATTTATGCTCCTAAAGGATGAATGTGAATCAGAAATAGCAGTTATATTTTGTTTAGATACTTTCCATATGTAAGTATTGGAAAGATACACATTCCATATGTAAGTATTGTTAACATACTTTCCATATGTAAGTATTGGAAAGATGACTTATCACAAGAAATATTTGAGGAAGTCCATTTTTAACGTGCCAGGCAACTGATAATATTCTCATCAGTGCTTATAGTGCAGGGTAGGATGAAGATCAGTTTCACAGTAAATAGACCTTTTCCTATGTGAAGCACCTGAAATCTTTAGACAGTTTGCTAAATAAACATTACTTTTTTGAGGTCAAATTCTAAAAGACATACATATTATGTTACCTTCTACTGAAAATATATGCTTTGTTTCCTTGAGCAACTTCACTATTGAGGGGAAGAGATTTATGGAGAAATTAAAGCAAAAAATTCTACTTCAGCAGTACTGGATTTATAAATTGGCTTTTTGATGAAAATTAACCTCTTGTCCCTAGTTGTTTTGGTTATGAGACTTAATACAGGGTGATTATAGCTTTGTGGCTTTCTTAAACATCAACAAACAAAACAAAACAAAAAATATATATATAAAATGAAGCTTACCCTATTCCTAAATATCTCTGATGAGTTTATAGTATGAATGAGACTGGATAATGCTGTCACACATATATTTGAGATGGTAGCCTCTTGAATTAATACTCTCAGGAGGAGTGTTTTTTTAGGTTTTAATTAATAATGAATAATTTACTAATGCAGGGTCTCCTATTTCTAATTGTTTCTATGTTAATTAAGTCCATTTAAAAAATAACTATTCTCATAGGATACAAGGGAAAGCACAAACATGAAGGTTTATGCAAACTTTAATTAGACATATGGAAAAACACATCAGCATTTTGGAAAGGGAAATGTACTTAAGGAACAAATACACAATTTCTTAAAAGCTTACTCATGTTGACCCACTAAGCAATGTCAAGAGAAAGTCAAAACTCAAACCACTAGAAAATTGGGTCTGTGCCACTAGAAAATTGGTGCAATTCAAAGTGTCAGGCAAGCAGCTATGAGCAAAATCTGTGCTTCAAATGCAATTACACCACAATAATAATAATAATTACTTGTTTTTATTATAATGTAACCTGAATTTCTCCAGACCTCACCAGCCTATGGATATAAATGAGGTCACCTTATTAGTCATTATTCAAATTACTCTGGCTCATTGCCTCCACCTGTATAATAGAGTTCTCTGAAAAGTCTTCCTCAGTTATTTCTGCATGTCCCCAGATGTGCTTACCTACAAACTTGCCCTTGCTATATCCTGCTGCTACTCTGCTGTTAATGATTCTCCAAGGACCTCAGTCTCTTTCACCATCCTTGTCTGCTGCTGTTCTCCTGGGCACTGTGGGTGACTCCACTTTTCTACCAAGTTGCATTGGAGAGGCATTGAGCCAGCACTGTACTCAAGGTGTTTGCTATTCAAAGACAAAGTATAGGGAGAATAATGGTTCTTTTCCCATTGGATTATTTTCTGTGAGTAGGGGTCCACAGTGGCCTTGGTAGGGAACAGCTCTTCCATGGGACTTTTCTGCTCCATATGGAATGCAAGTAGGGGTCTGATGGGGGCAGGGCCAGGACATAAACCCAAGTAACAGATCTTCAACACTATGGAATTCTTCTCATGCATGTTGGCCCTCATATATACTAAACTTTAAACAAGCCCACTATGCCATTTTGTCTAGCCATCATCGTGATCATCATAAGAGGTAATACACTGAACATTTATGGGGTGTCAAGGACTGCTATATAGCTCACCTATTCTTACAACTTCATGAGTAGGTAATTATTATTATCATCCTCATTTTTTCAGATGAGGAAATGGAGGCCTAGAAAATGTAACACACCCAGGGTCATTGGCTAGAAGCTGGTGGAACAGCATATTAGGGAAATCTGACTCTTAAACTTGACTCAAGATGGGGAACACATTAGAACAATAATGGTAGCTACTATTATCATTTCCCCCTTATGTGCCCGGTGCTTTGCAGATACTGTCTTATTTAATCATCATGAACTCACAAGGAGATATTAATCTCATGAAACTGTAGAGATAAATGGATAACATAGAATAAGTTATTTTCCCAGAGTCCCTTACATAGAAAATAGGAGAGCCATAATTTGAACTTATGTATGTCTGATTCTAAGCATCTTTGCTATATGTGAAGTTCTTACAGAAATTACTTTTACTGCCTTTATGTATGCTTAGAGATTGGGTTTTATCTTCTTAAGAGTCTGAATTTCTGCCTTCAACTCTTAATGTATCAATTCATTGCTCTGTATTCTTGAACAAGTTACTCAAATGTTCCAAACTTCAGTTTCTTCATCTGTGAAATGGGGATGATTATAATAGAACCTACCTCCTAGAGATGTTGGGAGGATTCAATGAGATAATTCTTGAAGAGATCATAGTTTCTGGCACATGGAAAGTGCTCAGTGTATCTTAGCTGATAATTGGTATTATTAACAAAATAAGACATTGAGTAGAATGGTGCTAAAGCAGTCCAATTTTAAATATCATTTAGCAAGATCAAAGTCATCTTGTGAATCTTTTAAGAAATTTCAGATCTTTAATACCAAACAAATAGTCATCTTTAAAGTTAGTTTCCATACAAAGAAAGCAATTCTATACTGCTGAAGAATGGGAATTCTCTTCATAGGTTAAGATTGAGAAAGCAGGTTTGTAACCCTGCCTCCAGCAGAGAGATGGCTCAATAATAGTTGTAAATAGATAGTGATCCTTATGGATGAGGAGGTCATGAGCTAAAAGAAAGACTTTGTAGATAATATTTTAGCTAAATGAGGAGAGGCAAGATATCTCTTGTGATCTCAGAAAGGGAATTTCAGCAACTCTAGTCTTCTTGATATTTGAGGAGGCTTGGTGATATTCTTTACATTTCTATGAAAACCAACCAGACATGAATAGAGAATAATAAAGGTAAAATTCACCTTTTCCCTTTTTGCCTTCTCTTTTCAACTTCTTCAATCATCTCTGTAAATATAATTGGCAGGGACTTCAATGTTCATGAAGACAGAAAACACAGAAAGGGATGATATAAGCATGTGTATAAAAAAGTGTGTAGGGGCACCTGGGTGGCTCAGTCGGTTAAGCCTCCGACTTCAGCTCAGGTCAGATCTCACGTTCATGGGTTCGAGCCCTGCGTCAGGCTCTGTGCTGACAGCTAGCTCAGAGCCTGGAGCCTGTTTCCAGTTCTGTGTCTCCTTCTCTCTCTCTCTCTCTCTCTCTGCGCCTCCCCCTCTCATGCTTTGTCTCCTTCTATATCAAAAATAAATAAAACATTAAAAAAAATTAAAAAAGTGTATATAAATATGTAGTTACAAGTAATTGTAAAATAAAATCTCTGACTAAAATATTACAATAAAATATAATCTAAAAAACCCTGGTAAGGTAGGACTATTTATTTTTTCTTTGTCTTTCCCTCCCTCCTTCTCTTTCTTCCTCTCTTCCTTCTTTCTTTCCTTCTTCCTTCCACCCCCCAAATCATATTATACTCTATAAATTGGTCTCACACAATATCTTGTCTCTCTAGTCTGGCTCTTTTCTGCTGCTCACCATATTCTGTTCCTGCTCCCTCTAATCTGTTCACAAACTCAAAGGTCACCAATTCTTCAAAGACTAGTTCAAGTCTCCATTTCTCTAAGAAACCTGCTTTGACTACTTTAACTTTGTAGGTAGTGGGAAAAATATAGTCTGTGAAGTAAAACTTGTCTTGGTTCAAATCTTGGCTTTGTCATTTACCAACTGACCTCAGTAAATCTCTCTGTCTCAGATTTCTCACTTTTGGAATGGCAGTGTTTTATATAATTTTGTCATTATTAAACATAATACTAGTAACTATGCTTATTATAGATCTCTTATTGCTCTAAGTTCTTATCTCACTTTTAGTCACAACTATATAGGTTAGATCTAGGCTTCCAGTTCTATCCATAACAGATTAATATGTATCTCTGAAGATTATTACATTAAAAAAACTATATGAATCAAATATTTTCATACACCTCGACAACATATAGTGCATGACTGTGATCACTGGCAGAAGAGATATGCATAAGATGAGTTCCATATTTATCCACAGTTTTCCATGGGAACATTTTCAAAATTATAGCCTCAAGTTATAGAGGTCGATGGGAGAGCAGTGGTCTTATGAGATGTGGAAAACAGAGACCATAATATGGGAGTGCTGTGATAGTTGGAATTTGTGGACCAGGGTTGTGAAGAAAAGGAATATTCTAAAGAAAGAGCTCCAGAATTCTGCACTGGGGGTTCTCTTGAGTCTTCGGCTGAATACTAAGATGTACACTTATAAGGCATAACTCTATGAGGTCTTAGAAAGAATGGCTATTGCCATGTTTGAGATGAACAGTGTGATTCTAAAGATTTCCCTGTGTTAGGAGAACTTGGAATTCAAGTAGGTAGGTTGAAACTTGGGAATTCACCTAAGATGCAGAAAGGCCTTGCATTAGGAAGAATAAGAACCACCCTAGACCCAACCTAATAAAGTATAAATGTAGGTCTCAACAGGATCAAGATAAGCTACCAGTATATTAATTTTCTAGCAACACAAAACTTAAAACTCTTTAAAGAAGACAATAAAAATCCAGAATCTTGACAAAACTGCTAGCCATGTGAAGAATCAGGAAATTTTAACTTATAACCAAGAAAAAAAAAAACAGTCCATCTAGGCAATTCATAGTCAAATCCATGAAAACAAAACATAAAGAGAAAATATTAGATGAATGTAGGAATCAAAAGAGATTACCTTCTGGAGAGCAAAGGTAAAAATGAACATGGGTTTCTCACCCAAAAGGAAGCAAGCCAGAAGATGGGAGTACCCCTTCCTTTGGTAAGCATAGAAGATGGTAAAGCAACATCTCTAATGTGTTGAAAGGATACATTTCTAGTGCTCCATCTAGAATTATACTTGAAGTAAAATAGTTTTTTAAAATTAAAGGTGAAATAAAGACCACAAAAAAAATTGAGAGAATTTTTCACAACCAGGATGTGTTACAGTAAAAAAAAATTTAAGTTTTTCACACGGAAAGGTAAAGAATTCAGATCATACAAATGAATAAAGAGTACAAAATAAAGGAACAAAATACACAGCAACAGCTACTGCAAAGAATGGAAGAGAGTAAATGGAGGCATACTATTGTAAGTATGTTGTACTTACAATATTGTACTATATTGTAAGTATTCTATAAAATATGTGAAGAGGTATTAAATTCAAGATAGATTAAGTTGAGGATGCTCATTGTAACCTGCAGAGAAACTATTACAACATTGATTAAATTAGTAGGGGAAAATGGGGCTACACAATATTTAATGTATCCAACAAAAGGCTGGAAAGAAAACTGAGTAGTAAGCAAAGAAGTAGAAAACTAAGAAGGTAGAAAACTAAGAAAACAAGTAGTTAGAAAAAAGAAACAAAACCATATTCATATTTATATTAAATATAATTGGAGTAAACTCTATAAATGGCAAAGTTTGTCAGACTGGTTAAAAGAGGATGACTTAACTTTTTGCAGAATAAAGATACAGATAGGTTAAGAGTAAAGTAACATAGCATGAAAAAACTAATCTTAAGAAGGCTGGAGTGACTATATTAATATCAGATAAAATACATTTCTGGACAAAGAATATGACTAGGAATAAAGAGGGACATTTAAAAGATCAAATCACCAAGAAGGTATAATAAGACATAGCAATCTTAAACATTTATGCATCTAGTAACAGAACTTCAAAATGCATGAGGCAAAAATGGACAGAATTAAATGGAAAATAGATAAATCCACACTTTGCAAAAATTTAATAGTCCTTTTTCAGTAACTGTTAGAACAACTTTACAAAAATAATCAGTGATGATATAGAAGATTTAAATAATATTATTAATTGAATAATAAGGTATAATAAGACATAGCAATCTTAAACATTTATGCATCTAGTAACAGAACTTCAAAATGCATGAGGCAAAAATGGACAGAATTAAATGGAAAATAGATAAATCCACACTTTGACTGCAAAAATTTAATAGTCCTTTTTCAGTAACTGTTAGAACAACTTTACAAAAATAATCAGTGATGATATAGAAGATTTAAATAATATTATTAATTGAATTAACACAACTTATAAGAAATTGTAACCAACTCCTATAGAATACAGATTATTTTCCAGAGAGCATAGAGCATTCACTGAGATAAAACATGTGCTGAGTCATAAAGCAAGCCATAAATTTAAAAGCATCTTTTCTCACTACAGTGAAATTGAATTAGAAATCAATAGCAAAAACATTTCCAAGGAAATGTTAGAAGGGAAGAAACATCTTAATGCCTCATAAAAGAAATCAAAATTAATATTTAAAATATTTAAATTAAATTAGAAATAAGCACAATATATTAAAATTTGTGGGATGCCACAAAAATAGTGCTTAGTGGAAAATTTATGGGTTTAAATGCTTAGATTAGAAAATAGCAATGATTTATAATCAATGCTCTAAGCTTCTACCTTAAGAAGTTAGAAAAAGAAGAGCAAATTAAATATAAAATAAGTAGAAGGAAGGAAATAATAAAGATAAAAGTAGAAATCAATGAAGTGGTAAGCAACAAACAATAGGGAAAATCAATGAAACAAAACACTGATTCCTGGAAAAGATCAATAAAATTGATACACCATTAGCTAGACTGTTAAAAGAAAAAAGAAAACAAATTGCAAATGTCCATTAAATTAATTAAATAGGAGATATGTCTCCCATCCTATTGACATTAAGAGAATAACAAATATTACAATTTTTTAAATAATACTACAATTTAAATGACATAGAAAAATTCCTCATAAGATGTAAACTACCAATACTAGCACAAAAAGTTTTAGTAAATATGAATAGATCAGGGATGCCTGGGTGGCTCAGTCACTTAAGCCTCTGATTCTTGATTTTGGCTGTTATGATCTCACAGTTGTGAGATCAAGCCCAGGACCAGCTCTGTGCTGAACATGGAGGCTGCTTAAGATCCTCTCTCTTGCTCTCTCTCTGCCTTTTCCCCACATGCACTCACTCACTCTTAATAAATCTTAAGAGAAAAGGAAAATCTGAATAGATCTACATATATCAAAGAGAATGAATCTATATTCTGTAACATCCCCATGGCATGGAATCCATAGTGTAAGTTTTGGTCTGAGTCCAAAGATCTGGGAATCAGGAGCACCAATATTCAAGAGCAGGAAAACATGGATGTCCTAGCTCAAGAAGAGAGAACAAATTCACTATTTCTTTTTTGTTGTACCAAGGCCCTCAATGAATTGGGTAATGCCTACCCACATTATTGAGTGTGATCTTCTTCATGTGGGCTATCAATTCAAATGCTAGTCTGTTCTAGAAACTACCTCACAGTCATACCCAGAGTGTTACCAGCTATCTGGGTACCCTGTAGCCCAGTCATGTTGATACATAAAATTAATCATCACACCTGATGAAAATATAAAAGCTAAAATCTATAAAGTCTCTCTAAAAGAAATCATAAGAGAAAACATATTCATGGCCTTGGAGTAGAAACACATTTTTTTGATGGTTCATAGAAAGCATTATCTACAGAAGAAAAAGCTGGTAAATTGCACTTCATCAAAATTGAAAACTCTTCTCCCCCAAAAGTATGTTTTTCAAAATGAATAAACTACAGATGAGAAAATATTTACAATCCTATAGCTATTAAAAGACATATATGAAGAGTATCAACAACTCAATTAACAGACAAAAAACAAAACCCAAAATGGGTAAAAAGCATGAACCAATACTTCAAAAATAAAATATGTACAAATGGTCTGTAAGCATGTGAACATGTGTTCACCATCATTGTTTTTCAGGGAAGACTAAAATGAAAAGAAAGATCAAAGTTTTCCAAGTATAGGGAGTAAACAGAATTCTTAAACATTGCCCATATATGTTCAAAACTCCTTGGCAATTGCTTGCTTATAAAGTTAAACATATACCTACATTGCAACTCAAGGATTTTCCTCATAGGTATTTATCCAAAAAAAGTAAGATATATATACACAAAGATTGTCATAGGATACTTCTGACTTTTTCATTCATAATAGCTCATAATAAGAAATAATCCATATATTACCAATGGATAATGGACAAATAAATTCTAGCATATATATAAATGGAATATTATTCAACAGTGAAAAGAACCGCTGATACAGGATAAATTTCAAAGCCACAATATTGAGGAAAGAAACTGACACAAAAGGGTACATATGGGGGGTCTGGGTGGTTCAGTGGGTTAGGCGTTCAACTTCGGCTCAGGTCATGATCTCATGGTTTGTGGTTTCAAGTCCCATGTTGGGCTCTGTGCTGACAGCTCAGCTTCAGATTCTGTGTCTCCTTCTCTCTCTGCTCCTCCCCTGCTCATAGTTTCTCTGTCTCAAAAATAAATGAACATTAAAAAAGATTAGAGTACATAGTATATGATTCTATTTATATGATGTTCTAGAAAGGGTAAATCTAATATAGAGTAAGAGAAATTAGAACAGTGGTTGCCTCTGAAGAATGTTGAGGGTAGGAATTGATTGGGATATAGCAAGAGGGAACTTTCTGGGGTGATAAGTTTCCAACTTGTTGGGAATGTGGCATTTCTGCAGGTCTATGCATTTGTCAGATTTATAAAACTTTATACTCTGTGTAAATTAGGTCTCAATAAAAAGTCCATTTTAATTTAAATAAATAGATATCACATTGTATTTTAGTATATTTAAAAGTAAATACTGCCTTGCTTTCAGGTACATAATTTTAAAATTACATAGGTTAGCACCTACATGTTTTGTAGAAATTCCAGGCACATATAAATTGTTCCTCTATGTTTTAACAAAGCCAGGTTCATAGTATTTTAGTTGCAAAATGAATACTGATTGAAAAGTATTTTTAAAAATCATATTTTGCATTATGGAGAATTCTATTATATATGTGGTTTTGTGAGAGAGGAGGGGTCGATTTAAACAGCCTATCAATTAAGTCCTTTACAAATTTAGAGAAATAAAAATAGAGAAGGAAAATGTAGGGTTATTTTATTAGGTGGCGAACGTAATATTGTTGGACTAGGAGCATGTCTTACTCACAGTGGGGTTTTTCTGTGTCTAATATTGCCTGACACATCAAAGTTTAGTATATATTTGGGGAATTAAAATAACCAGCTTTCTATTGCAAACACCATTTAACAAGACCAAATTTTATACTGCAATTAATTTTGCAAATTTTCTGTTTTTGGGCTCCAGAGTAAGTTATTTAAAATGTAAATTGATCCCCAAAAAGCAGACCCAGTTTTGAAACAGGGATATTTGAACTGCACATTGATAAGAAATAATCTTTTGGTAATTATTTGGTTTCTCAACTCAAGGAGCATGCTTCTAGCTAATTCTTGGACATCATAAAAGAGTGAAGGTGCAATTGGCTTGATGTTTTCCCCTTTCTTAGTTACTGAGTATGGTATGTGAAAAGGAAGAGGAAAGAGACCGAATACACAGACACATGGGTTCATGTTGAGTATGATTGGAAATGACATTGGGTAGCATAGTTTGAAGTTATTTCCAATTCTGTCTCTCTTTTATTGGGAAGTGAGCTATAAATATGACAATATGCTCAGTTCTAGGGTCATAAAATATGAGCAAAAGAGATTTCCGCCCTCTAAGAGATCACAGAACAGTGGGGCATGGGAGGAAAACAAGATGAATAACTGAACAGATGATTAGTCATGGTCAAGTGTATTATTTTTATAAGTTAATTTCTGTGTTAATAATTATTACCATATGTAAGGCATCTCTCTGAAACTTCACAGGTATTATATCTTTAAGGCAAATATTACTCTTAGAGCAGTGGAAATGAAGGCTTGGAGAGCATGTGTCAGAGACCTAGTGGGACGGAATCAAGATACATAGATTCTGCATGACTTCCTAGCTTATGACCCTTCTGTGGGGAGCGGCAAAGACTCAGCTGCTTGGCCATTTGCTAGCCGGACGTCACTCCCTGAGGGGAGTTGCAAAAATAGGCAGGGGAGCACCACTCCCTGTCAGGAGAAGCCAGAAGATCAAAGATGAACCGCCTGCAGGCAGGGTAGTATCAGCCCCTCAGGCGCTGTGCTAAAACAATTTAGTTTGGTTCCTCTTTTACTCCAGCCTTAATCCCTTAACCCTGTTTCCTAGCAACCGACCTAGGTCAGCTGCCTTGTTTTCCCGCCTTGAAATCTTTATAAGAGTGTTTTCTCAATAAAGAGAGGCTTGATCTCAATAAAGAGAGGCTTGATCGGATTCCATGTGTTGTCTTTACTCTCTGTGCGTCCCCCTTCCTGCCCTGTTTTCTCTCCCTCCCTCAGGAAAGGAACCCGCGATGATTCTCTGCCCTGCCGGTCAGGGGGGACTAGACAGGTACCTCCGAACGCCAGGGATGAGCGCGCCAGGACCTGGCTTCGGCTAAGACACCCTTCAACCAGAATCTACTATTACCCAAGATGGACTTCAACCAAGCTTCTAAGCCTACAGTACCAGTGTGTAACTTCATAAAACATGCCCAAAGTGAAACAACAACAACATCAATAACAACCACCAAAAAAACCCTAAAAAACAAAAAACCTTCAAAGGAACTTGTAGCTCATTTTCCCTTCCTTTGGTAATTTTATTTTACACTTTCTTAAACCCCAATAAATAAATAATCACCAAACACACAGAGGGGGAAATGTCAGGTTCATTTTGTGCTAGCCATATGTTTCCAGTTAAAATTTCCGTGTGAGGAGATGATGGTGGTTCAGAACGGCGCACATGTGGTGATTTTGTGCATAATGTCACATGCCGAGTTCGTGTTCTGCTGGCGAGCCTCAGCTGCTCTTTGAAGCAGTGCTCCCTGCTCAGTGGAGGCTTGCAAAGGCTTCCTTTATCCCAACTCCAACTCCATGACAATTAGAGTAGATGGTTGGCTTAGGCACTAAGAGTCTTGGGTGCTATTCAGTGTTACAAACACGTTGGCTGTCTGTTCAGAGGCTGGGGTAGGTGCTGAAATGGCTGTGGTTCTGCACCCATGGCTGGCCTAGAGCTTGCTTTCGGGTGAGGGGTAGGCCCTCTGATGATGACTCTGGGCATGGCTATGGCTGAGAAGTCAGAGTGCAGTGCTGTTAAGAAAGAGACCTACAACAACTCTGAGGAATAGAGATTGGGGGGCACTGGAGAGCTGACTTCCTAATAGAAAAATGAAGAAGCTGAACTTATTGATTCTGCTATGCAGGTCTTATTTACCTATGCAATATTGTTTATTCCTCAGCACAACAATGTGATGGATATGTATTAATTATATGTATATATTTTAAGTTTATTTATTTATTTCAAGAGAGAGAGGGAACAAGAAGGCAAGCAGGGGAGGGGGCAAAGACACAGAATCCCAAGCAGGCTCCCCACTGTCAGTATAGAGCCCTATGTGGGGCTTGAACCCATGAATCATGAGATCATTCATGACCTGAGCCACAATCAAGAGTCAGACATTTATCTGATTGAGCCACCCAGGCACCCCGTATATATTTTTAATTTAAAAAATAATGCAAGGATAATGAAAAGTTGTTAGAACATATATATATCTCACCTTACACTGTCAGATTTCATTCCCAAGAGAAACCAATGTAAGTGGTTTCTTCTATAGTGTTTTCTGTTAATTTTCTAATTAAATGGGTGTACACTTATCTGTTAATGCATCCTTTATTTTTATACAAATGGAAACACACTAAATACCCTGTACTGGACCTGAGAGTTTTCACCTAACATATCCCAAGATAATTTCCATGACAGTAAGTACACAGGCCTTTACCTCTTTTTATTTTTTATGTTTTATTCTAAAGAGAGAGCCGTGAGCAGTGGGGGGAGAGGCAGAGGGAGAGAGAAACTCAAGCAGGCTTCATGCTCAGAATGAAGGCTTAACTGGGGCTTGATCCAACAATCCTGGGATCATGACCTGAGCTGAAATCAAGAGTTGGTTACTCAACTGACTGAGCCACCCAGGTACCCCCTTTTTAAATAAAACATAGCTTTTGATATATATGTTGGAGTTTTGAGAGGATCCAATAAATGGCACCCCCCTTTCCCTGTTCCTGAGGTTGTGAACAATTTGAGAAGGAAATAAATAGAGGCCACAGGTATAATTTTATTGCAGACTGAGCCTGGGATTTATGTGACTAGTCAAGCAGGCTCATTCATAGCGAGCTTATGTATGTGGAACCCATTTATGTAGCTGAGCTCAGTTCCCAAAATGAAAAGGATAAAGCCAAGCCATGATCTACCATGCAGATAAGTTATGCTTCCTTCCCCAGGGGTAGAATGACTCAAAGGCAAGAGGGAGGCCATGGGGATGCTTAAAAATTCCCTTTCCACAGAGACCAAAAGTGGAACCAGTGCTGCTCTCTGAGAGTAAGGACAAAGCTAGTCCCCTACTGATGGATGTTTACTTTACTTCTGTCCCTGCTACTGGGCATGCGTGTTTGTTATTCTCTTTTAACACAAATGGGAAGAGGCTCCAGGAGGTTATATGTTCAAAGTGCAACCTAGTGAGAGGCAGAGTCAGAGATGTGACTCATATCTGACTTAGAGTCCAGGGCTCTTCATTTTCCACAGCCTGTTAACTGTTCACCTGATTCCTAACACCTGTACAAAAAATTAGTAATAGTCTATGAGTCAGTCTTGGGTAAATCATCTTACTACTTTTTCACAATCCTCATGTGAGGAGGATGAGGCAGGAAATATTCTCTCCATTTTATAGAAAAGTAAACTAAGGTTCAGAGAGGTTATTACTTCTTTACCTAGCATCACTAGTTAATGGTGAGGTTTAAGACTCGACCTCTATTATTCTTACTTCAGATCCTTCTCCCCTATCTCAGAGAGCCCCGAGCAGTGAACTTTGAAGTGCAGACCAAGAAGAGGGGGCAAAGTTAACAGATATATTGATGGGCAAATACAGGATTTGCTCCAGGAATGCAGAAGAGTCTACTTTCAATGATATGCAGATTATGTCCTTCCTAGGCATGCCTGTGTGTGATCGGTGCATAGCAGTGGTGGGGAAATGTTTAAAATATAGATTCTTGTGCTCCACTTAGACCTATTAAGAGAATGGAATCAGGAACCCTCACTTTAACATGATATCTGGGGCAATCTAATGAAACATAGACTATGAATCATGGCTTGGAGAAACCCTGCTTTGGGGAATTTTTTAAAATGTAAAACTTTGGGGGATACAGTGAATGACTTATAATCAGAAGAATTTCTTCTTTAACCTGTATGTTATTGTGAAAGAACATGGGCTTTGGAACTAGCTAAGGTTAAATTGATTTCTCATTCCACCATTCATTGGATGGTTCTACTGGAGAAAGTTATGAACACACTGAATCTGAGCAAGCTTATATACAGTACAATCTGTTATGAAGGTTAAATGAGATGATATATGCAAAACCCTGCCCTTTAGATCTTCCATAAATGTTACTTTCTCTCCATTTCTTCTTATCTTTTTTCACTAATCCTCCTCTCCTCTACCTGTGACTTCTCGGAAGTGCGTCCTCCTGGTCTTGTTTATCTTCCCTTTGCTATAGCTTAAAATCCCTGCTACAGAAAAGAGCACAGATGCTCAATGTGCAAGGCTTGCATTAATCAGGCTGCTCCATTGATGTGCCTTTTGCTTGTTCTAGAAAATCCATGGAATGAGTTGAGCCAAGCACAATTACCATATCCCTTCTCAGAGGATACCTGTGCTGATTCATTAACAAAATGTTACATTGAAAAGTTTGCATTGAAATGGAATTTTGCTTATATTCCCTAAATGTCTTGAAATGACCTGGGACTGTTATTGGTAAACTTTGAAAGTAGACCCTTTTAATTTTCTGATACCTCTGTTCTTTTTGGTGTCAGTCAACTCTGTGGCTATTGAACCCAACTGAGCAGCCTTCCACGGAGAGACCTTACCTCCTTGTTGCCTTGGCTTCAAAATGGCACCTCCCAAGCCTCCTGACCTCAGAATCCTCCTCTAAGAATAGGATGAGATTAATAATAGCCCCCAAAGGGTTTTCATACTAGTAATAGCTGGGTATGCTAATTACACTTGTCTTTCGAAAGGAAGCTTTTAAAGTCCTAGAATAAAATGAAAGGAAAAGTAGAAATTTTTCATATTGTAGTAGTCTTAGGGCAACATCAGCGGAGAGGGTGAGGTTCAAGTACTATCTAAGGGATTACATAACCTGGTGATGGGGGTGATGCCTTACAAATGTACTCATCACTTTAACAGGCAGAAAAGCAAGCACCATGAATATAAAGAGACAAACATTCTTAGGGAAACAGTGGAAAGAAAGGGTTAAAATCACAATACTAGGTATACGGTCCTAGAACTTACTGATGTGAAATTATACTTTCAATTTTGCAAACCTCAGTGTGTAATTGACCTGAATTTTTATCTTACAGAAAAAAATTTGTTCACTATGGACACTCGTTTTAAAAGAACAACAAAGTACATTTATAAAAATTACTTTTTTCTTATAACAAAAGTAATATATATTTGTAGTTGAATATTTAGAAAATATTTTATTATTTTTTTGAGTAAATTTTTTAAACGTTTATTTTTGAGATAGACGTAGAGCATGAGTGGAGGAGGGGCAGAGAGAGGGACAGAATCTGAAGCAGGCTCCAGGCTCTGAGCTGTCAGCACAGAGCTGCAAGTGGGGCTTAACCCACGAACCACAGCATCATGGCCAGTCAGATGGACACTTAACCAACTGAGCCACCCAAGCATCCCAGGAAAATATTTTTCAAAGAAAATAAAAAGCAGAGTCCCCAGCGATAATCACTATGTACATTTCAATGTATTTATATTCACTCTTTTTTCTAATCATCGAGTCAAATTTCAGGGAGTGAAAAGGGGAATTATAATGTATATATTTTTCTTTTGCTTAAAAAATATGGCATATACAGGTGCTTTTCACGATATTATACACATAGGAATCACTTGAGGACTTTGTGAAAATGCAGATTCTGCCTCAGCAGGTCTGGGCTGGGGCCTGAGAATCTGCATGTTTAAGGAGCTCTCTGAGAACACCGCTGGTGAATGGGGCGCAGTGTGAACAGTAGCAGGTGTGTACCACGTTCTGCGTCATTACTGTTTTCCTAGTGATGTGTTTTTAATCACTACAAACATTCCATACACAATGCGTGTAAGTCAACAATGCCATAGCAGTGACAGTTCCGTTTCTTCATTTATTTTATATTATAGAAGGTACAATGATAAACTTAATACATGTTTATTAAGATTTCTTGGAAATAATTTCCATGAAATGGGAATTATCAAAAGCACTCTGAATTTTAAGGCATTTAATACATATTGCCATTACCTGATGGGGGAAAATACAGTTTGAAAAGTCATGTTAACTAATTAGGTATATTATGCTGACCTGAATTTTTTTGTTTGTCTCTGTATCTTTCCCCTAAGGAGAAGTCGGTCCTGTCTCCATATAACGTCACTGCTTTGCCTTGCATATTTCTCAGTATTCTGTTACTGGTGTTTGCTGACAAGGCCAGTGTGTTAGCCTCTGTGCTGAGCACAGTGCTAGACACTTAAGAAATGATACAGTGAATGGTGAAATGAAAGCATAAGTTTTTCAATATACACATACTTGTTAGAGCATTAGAGGAAGGGCAGTATCAATTTTTTTTCTAACACATTAGACACTTGGGCCACTAATTAAAACCCAAACATGAAAAATTATTTGCTGCCTCTTAATAGAAAATCACCCACAACAGGCTTTGGTGTTAAAATATTTCCTTTTAAAAGCAGAGCCCATGCTTGTGCATAGCTAGTTACAGTTTCAAAGCTATGTGCTCCTAAACCTACGGGCTGGGGGAGCCTGGGTAGCTCAGTCAGTTGGGCATCAGACACTTGATTTCAACTCACATCATGATCCCAGGGCCATGAGACTGAGCGCTATGTTGGGCTCTGCACTAAGAGTGGAGTCTGCTTAAGATTCTCTCTTTCTCTTCTGCTGTCTCTCTCCCCCACTGGAGCTCTCTCTCACTCTCTAACATTAAAAAAAAAAACGGAATTCATTCTAAAACAACCCAAAAAATCCTATGGCTATTATTATCATACTGAGCCCTTTATTAACAGCATTATGTAGTAACACATATATTTTGTTATGATAGTGCTAATGATATAATAATGCTAATATGTTTTACAAATGCCATGTGGATTGTATTCTTACAACTATTAATAATGGATTTTTTGTATTTTTTATATTTGAAAATATTATATTAAACAGTATTTATCTTGATCATCAAGGATTTTTGCATTTCCTTAAATTTCCCACCTGAAGCGGGAGCCTCACTTGCCTCACCATGGTTCTGAACCTATATATTAACTGTAAATTCTTAAGATTTTTGATCAGGCAAGTGAAATTTATAACTTGAATTTTGTACATTTTCAAGTGATATCATTTAACCAAATAATATTTGCTTGACTTATCACTGTGCACTCAATTATTTTTCTCCTAGGTATTCATATCTAATCAGGTACCTATTTAAATTGCTGTACCCGTGGGTCTCACAGGAGTTGGTGTTTGCTTTCTGCAGGCAACAAACAGGGATATTTCTTTGACAGAACTATTCACACAAATACCTACGTTTTTCAACTCAAAGTTATTCCTTTTGTTCAATTGCTGACTCAAGAAATATTTTCCGACTCCTGTTGTGTGATAGGAACTGTGATAGGCAACTGCTATGTAGGAAAAAATGAGTAAAACATGATATTTGCTTTCAAGTTGGTCCCCTTTGATAGTGGAGGCAGTCAGTACACTAAGATATAATTAAATCCAGGTTTTAAATGGGAGCGGAGAGAAAGACAGGGACACTTGGAACACAGGGACAATGTGTTGGTCATGCGTATATTGTCTCTTCCAGGAATGGGTTTTATGCATCTGTTACACTCACAACACCCTCCTACTCTCCCTCCCCACCTCTCCCGCCCCCTCCCTCCCCTCCCTTTCCTTTCCTCAGTCTGTAGCCATTATCCTGGGAGGACTTAGATGCCTTGGCCAGTGCTCATTTAATCTAAGTTAAGATTTACAAAACAAAACCTGGAGTGTATTTGTATGAGCAGGAAGTAATTCTATATTGAAGCCCATATGGTGTCACGTGTAGATTGAGAATCGCCATGTCTGCTGAATTATGTTATCACTGACTTCGAAGTTATCATTGAGAAGCAGCAGCTGTGGCCAGGAATAGTAAATCATATCTCATGCTTTATAAGGAATGGTATTATGGCTTTTCCAAAGAACTCATTTTTAATAGAAGACACAAGTCATCACCCACACCATATATAGGCAATATATAGATTTGTTTATATTATTTATTTTTAGCCATTTTAATTTGATTTCAAAATATTTACTGAATGCTCATGATATGATATGCAAATGAATAAGCCCAAATCCCTATCTTAAATAGCTTGAAATTTATTATGGAAAAAGCCGTGTACACAAGCATCTGAAGTCCGAACCTGAGTGTCCTGTGTGTTAGGAAGGATATGAGTCTCTTGGAGGTAGGGAGGGGAAGGAACAATTAAGTCCAGACTGGTAATGGGGAAGAAAAGAGGACTTGCTAGAGGAGGGGGCGTTTGGTTTTGACGGGGTAGGTTTTGATGGGTTGTGCAAGTTTGGCTTGGTTCTGTGTCAGGAAGTAACATAAGGAAAGACGTTTGATACCAGGAAAATCATCATAAAAATAAATGCCAGTTTGGGGAGTTGGGAGGTAATTAGGTGTTGCTGTTGATCAGTATTTCTTAATCCTGGTTGCACATTGGAATCACATGGGGAGCTTTCAAAATATTCATGCCTGAGTTTCACCCCCAGAGATCCTTTGGTATGGCTTATATATTGGGATTTTTAAGAGGTCCCCAAATTATTCTAATGTGCAGCTAAGCTTGAGAACTTCTACCGTAGAGTAATATACTTTGCATGGTACTGTGAAGCAGGAAAATAAAAAAGGAAAGAAAACCTATTTTTCTTGGGCTGTATTATCCTTGTGCTGCAGTTCCTAAAAAGGAGCACAGAGAGTTTAAAGAAATCTACCCGTGAAATCTGTGAAGAACATTAAGGGTGGGGGATTCTTATTCACATTAACAAATGAGCAAAATGAGATTCTCATAGAAGACTTGTGATTACAGAAATGTGACCCGTCTCCAAGGACCCACTGTGAGAAAGGACAGGGTTAGAGGTGAAGGAGAGGGGACTTGGAGTCAAAAAGCAAGGGAATATTTAAGAAAAAAGGAATCAGTACTTCATTTTTCCTATTAGCTATGTTCAACCTGGAATGAAAGTACAGAAACTTGACCTAACTCTATTCCTTTCCCCCCTTTGTTTCCAGCAACTACCAAATGTGTGTGTGGGAATGGGTACACACAAGGGGAAGTGAGTCCGCTGAAGGGGGACAGACTTCTTTTAGGGTAGATGGGGGGAAAGGACAGGCACTGACATCATCCCTCACCCCTTCACTCTCCCAAGCTCAAGGCTTCCTGGCATCTTCCTCCCCAGGCACTGTCCTATCAAGTCTGCCTGACAATAGGTCCCACGTTCTGTCAGATAATGGCCTTCTTCGGGAAACAAAATGAAGTTTTGTTTGGGTGAATAAAAGTGCCTGCAAAAGAATCTTCTTCTCTTAAAAGATAAATACTTCCAAGCCAGTATTTCTTCCCTTTTTTGATTATTCCAGCACAACATGCTTCAAATCCATGCTTTCGTGCCCTGTTCTATTTCCCACCATGGTTACCAAGCATCATGTTCGACAAACGATCTGTGTAAGGGTCTGGACAGCCATCTTTGTTTTAGTTTCACCAGCATTAAGCACAGTGCTGAATATAGACTTATTAACTGTTGATTGCATAAATTATCCTACATGCTTTCTAGCACATCGTTCCTATTTTCTTTGTTTTTCTCTATGCCTTTTCAACATGTGACCTCTGAGTAACACTTTGATGTCAAAGCCCTGGGATTTTGTCTCTATAGATCTCTAGCATCTAATTAAAGGTCACACTTTTTGAATACTTAATTTTCATTAATCTTCTGTCTCTCCACATTACATAATATCCTCCCACCTCATTCTGTTTCCTAAAAATAGACTTACTGTGTGTTTATATACATGTATGTACACATACATACATAGTGTGTATATATATGTGTGTGTAAATGTGTGTACATATATATGTAGTAAATAGCTGAGCACTAATGAGTGAGCTGGCCCTTGAAGGAAATGTATCAGAATCAATAAGTTGATTTACCTCTGAAATATTCCACGATGAGTATTCACTCACAGGCACCATCTTATTTCCACACATAGGGAAGTACTTTGCCAACCACAAGAAAATGATGCGCTAACCATGAAAGAGAATGAGTGTGCATCTAGCTTCTTTTTTCTAATATCACTATTTGTCTTCAGGCCCTACACAATATCTCCTTTTCTTAAAGAGATAATATTCTAATTTTCCTGCTTCCTAATTTATCATGTCTTTTCCCCCTCCAATCTCTTTAAAATATATAAGTGCCAAATACATTTTTCTTAAATATGGTTGTGATAGTCATTTTCTTACTCAAAACTTCTCAATGACTCTCTATTTCTAACTCAGATATGCTCATCTGCCTTGGGTGTTTACAGGGTCCACACGCCCTGGCCCAACTTTCCCTACCCAACTCTTATCCCACTCACTTCCACTACATGATGCTCAGCCAAATGTGCCTATGCGGTGCACTCTTCCTCTAGCACACCCTTTGCTGTCACCTTGGCTTTGTCTTTGCTGCTTCCTCTTTATGAACTATCTGTATTCCCACTAAGAACCCTTACCCATCCTCAAGGGTTCAAAATATCTTTCATGAAACAGTCCCCAATTCCTACAAATGAACACAATTCCTCCATTTCTTTCCAATCTTTTCATTCAACTGTCTTTGTATTTCTTCCAGGTCCCTCTATCTGGTTTGCTTTATAAATATCTATAATCATCCTACACCGTCTTCCTGGCTGATTCCTCTAGCACTGTGAACTGAACTCAGTAGATGTATCACAGGTGTTTGAGACATGTTTCATAAAACTGGAGGGAAGGATTAGGGGTGAGAAGAATGACATACATTCTCTTGTGTCTGCAGTACCAAATGGGGGGAGGCACAGCAATTAGCTACCTAATATTTCGAGAGCTTTAATCCCTATAAGTTGACCTCTAAACTTTTTATGTGTTTCCCTTGTACCAGCCATCACCTTCCCTCACCCATATACACACTCACATAACCACATGGGTATAGGTAGGACTTCTGTTCAACATGAAAGATAATAAGCAGGACTAAATTCACTTTGATCATTCTGAGGTGGGCAAAAGAATCTAACACTGTTTAGATGCAAATAGTCTTTTGTAAGGGAGGAAAAAATCGTTATCATTTCTGCATAGCAAACAGTTATAATCCATTTACTATGCTACAATTTTGTGCAGAGAAAATTAAAAATATATGATTATATATTAAGTACAAAAAATATGTATTCCAGCTATACCTGATAGAATGTGAAACAAAAAGTAATCTGGGAATACTGAGAAAGAGAGAGAAAGAGGAGAGGGGAAGGAGGGAGAGGGAGAAAGAGGGAAGGCTTGAACAGCTTCTGTTCTGTACACAGCAAAACTATGAACATTTGAACATTTAGTGACATCTGGAGAAAAGAGTAAGCCGGGAAAACAATCTGTCTTTTGTGACACATTTTTGAGTTGGATCCAAGGAGCAACTTTTAGGTACAAAATAGCAAATAAGGGTTTTATGTTGGACAGAGTATTTTATTCTTCTGTTTCCAGGCTGCTCCTCTGTAAGTACACCCACTATAACTGCCTGTGTTTGATTCAGAAACACTCCACTGGTTGAGTGGCACAACTCATCTGGAACCTTCCCCTTGACAACCAACATTGCCACTGCCAGTTTTGCTACTTTTAATGATAGTCCTAGTAAACATTAGGTATCTTTGATGTGTAAGTGTTAATTACTGTCTTCTGTATTAATAATGAAGGAGCCACACAGGCTCCTTTATGTTATCCCAAGTAAGTCAAAGACTCTCCTTTCCAGCTTTTGGTTATTGATTTCATTGTGATAAAAACAAACTGATTCCTGAATCACCATAAAAACTAGAAGTTCCTCCTGTATACACCACCTTTTAAGCTGCCAAATGTAACCAGGAGAGAATGAAGCATTTCCCTATACCATGATTGAATCTATAAGGTGATTTCACTTTTCGAATCACCACTATATTAGCTGATATAGACTTTTATACTATATTCCCCCTCCTCACTGGCACTCCTCTGACTGCCTTGTTTCAGGCCTTTGAATGATGACAGTGACTACCACAGCCTCTGGATGCATCCCTGCCTTCCCCCTTTGCCCTTCTTGGTCCACCCCCCACCCTGTTGCCACAGATGCCTCAGAAAGTAAATTGAATCATCTGTTGAAATCCTTCTGAGTTTTCTCCATAGCTGGCCACACAAAATCTGTGAAACTCTGACCCTACCTTCACTCTTACCATTTTCCCTCTTGCTGCCCTGGCATCAGCGCATTGTCATTCTCTGCCCCTTAACCTGTGCTGCTCTCTTCAGAGTTTACATCTTCTATGTTCTTCTCTTCTCCTCTTGCTCCCAGGCTGTTGCCACTTAACCATCCAGTCTTAGTCTATCCATCACCTCTTCAGAGATGGCTCCTTGCCTCCACCCCAACACGTATTCATAGCCTCTTGTGGTTCTTCCTTCAGCTCTCACCCCACCACACTGTCATGGCATGCTTCCTGTCTCCCCAGCTAGGTGGTGAGCTCTGTGAAGGCTATTTGCTATGCCTTTTTAATCTTTCTATCAATAGTCCCTCATACACGACCATTAACTGCAGAGGTGTTGATTGTGTTTGTTGAAATAAGATTCATTCTAATTGCCTAAAAGTAACTCACATATTTTATACAACATCCCCCTCCTTGCCATTTCTCTTTCGAACTACCCCTTTTCTGCCAAATTAAAAGAAGTCAGTGTATATGTGTGTGTATGTCTGTGCACATGCATGCACACATGTGTGTGTGTTTAAACAAAACCATCCAGAGAGAATATATTCAACATATTTATATAGGGTACAAGATCACAAACAACTCACTGCTTAGGAGATTTTTCTCATTTTATTTTAATATGGCAGATATTGCTGAGCTCCTAGTAGAACCATTCTGATCAGTTTATTTCAGTTGTTACTTTCAGTTGACTCAATCAGCACAGACCATGCTTCATGGAGGGGTGATCAGGAAAATTGGTGCTTTTGGGTCTCTGACGAAAATCAGACTAACCTTTTCAGTATATGATCTGGAAGTACCTTAAAAATGTTTTGGCAAGTTGTTCTGAAGCTGAATCTGCAGTCACAGTCCACAGACTGGAGAGGAAATCACATACTTGGAGACTGTGCTTCAAGAAGTATTATTGATGATGATGAAAATGTACCCAGAGAGAACAATAGATCAGGGGCTATTTGACCCATTTCATGAGCTGCACTCCATGTTAGGTTTCTATAGTAAATTCCTCAATGCATTCACCATCTTTCCCATTCTCTGGGATACACACATGCACATGATACACACACACACACACACACACACACACACACACACACACTTCAGCAAAATTTTGGTAGGAAATAATCCAGCTAGGAGAGATGAATACAGTCAGAACAGAGATTTTATTTTTAATACAAGTCCTACAATTTGCAGTCAGAACTGATGCCAGGGAAAGAATTGTTGCTGTTTGATTGGGCAAGTCTACCACTAATTAATAAGAAAAGCACTGTTGGTATTTTGAACACAAGGTATTATTATAAATAGAACAGTTGCCTCATTCATAAAGGAAATAAAACTGTAATTCTTAGCAGTGAGTTATGGTTGGCAGGTGAAGATAGATATGCTCTCACATTCCATTATGAAAAAGATAACTAAGGACTCACGTTTTGTTAATATATAAGTCTTCTCTTGGTAAGCCCTTTGCTTTAGGCTCTAGGCTTCTTGAAGGCAGATATGAAAGTATCTATAGCTACTGCACTGACACTGGTCAAAATTCTGTGCCCCATGCAAGTGGCTTTGTCTAGACTGGTACATTCGTTATCTTTAAAACAAAGTGTGAACCTGGCTCAAATATTGTTTTATTTGAAGCACCATCTCCTTTGGAGTGGATCTATTTCAGAAAGGTTTTACTGAAGTTTTGAAAAGGATCTTTTAAGGCTGTCTGATCTTCCCTTGACATGGCAGAATTATAGGGCGCCTTTGATGAACTGCCTGGCTAAGTCAGGCAGCTGAGGGAATAGAAAAGAGTGAAGGGTCGGGTGGGGCATGGAGACTGGAGTATGTGAAGCAGCCAGAAGCTAAAGGTGTAGGTACCTCCTGTGTTTTAGGCACCACAAGAAAGGAGCTATCTCATGCTTTATTTTGTTTTATTTAATCTTCTACCAGAATCATGCAGTGGAAATTGTTTTGTCCCTTTTATATGTGAAGAAACAGTCCCCTGGAGATTGAGAGATTTGTTTTTACAGGCCATGCACAGCAGAAGCAGGATTCAAATCCACCTACTTTGAAGGGAGTGCTTTTCCTAATATCCTACAACATGTGGCATTACCCACAGTGACATGGGAGTCACCGTGCTTGGGTTTCCCTCACTCAGTGTGGCAATGGACAAGTCACTTCACTTCTCAGGGTTTGGTTTCTCTGCCCTCAGTGCAAGTAACAATGCTTTACCCCTGTTTGTCTTGGGGGTGCTGTGATGACCCAACCAAATAGCACATGTCAGAAATCACTTTGTAAATTACAAAGCACCAAATGTATATAAAGGGTTACAGCCATTGGCTCATACCTAAAGAGGGAGGTAGTGAGAAAGAGTAAAGCAATTTGGAAAACTCTGGTTTTGTGGTCTATGAACTTGCATTCACAATCACGTAAAGATCTCTACTGCTAGGGTCGATTAATTATAGCTGCCATTTTGTAGTGCACGGCTTATCTTACACACAATTAATTATTCCATAAATCAAATAAGCAAGTTGTTGGCAAATGACATCTGCAGTCTTTGAGCTGACAGCAAAATATATTATGCACCATAAATATCACAGCCAGCTTCTATTTTTTAGGCATTTTGGTGCTGGTACCCAGGAGCAGGTTGTTACTGTGAATGCTGCTGGTGATGGTTGAATGTGCCTAGACCTCTCAGCAGCTCAGGGGACAGCTCTTTAGGTTCTGACCTCAGGTTAGCAGGTTCATTTAACAGTTTAAGGTGAAAGTGGGATAATTGAGACTTCATTGAAATAATTGCATCAGGACAGCTAACAGACTTTGTTTTGAGAAGTCTGGTCTCTGAATACAACTTTACTTATGTGACCTTGATTCCTTCTTCATTTTTCTTTTATTTAAAATTTTAAAAAATTATTGTGGTATAGTTGACATATAACATTAGTTGTGGATATACAACATAATGATTACCACAGTAAGTTACTGACTATCACCACACATAGTTACACATGTTTTCTTATGATGAGAATTTTTAAGATCTACTCTTTTAGCAACTTTCAAATATGTGACACCTTTCTCCCCTTGTAATTTTACTTGACCCTTAGGGCCTCACACCATATACAGACCCTGCTGTATCCATCTGGATTGAGACTTAGCCTAGGATCTTGGTTATCTCTTGGACTTCTAGCAGGCTCACATGCAAAGAAGTTACAGTTCCATACATATCCTGTATCTTCACTGCTCTCTACCCTCACCTGGGAGCACTCTAGCCAGGAAGAAGAATGATCCTTTCTGTAGCAATTGGACTTGGTGAGGTTGACAGAGTACAGTCTGGGTAGTTTGGTTTAATGTATTTTATTACCAGTCACAAAATATCTTTTTTCCATTTCTCAACAAGGTCAGAACTTCTTAATAGGTAAATCTGTAATTTAATCTATTGTTGAGCTAGAGAGGCAGTTTTCATTTCTTTAATTTGATAAATTATCCATCGGTGGATGAGTTATAAATGATCACTTCCAGTCACTTACCATTCTATTATCCTTTGGTTCTTTTCTTTTCTTTTATAGTTTATTTATTGTGAGAAAGAAGTGGGGAGAGTCAGAGAGAGACGGAGAAAGAATCTCAAGCAGGTTCCAGGCTGTCAGGGCAGAGCCTGGGGTTTCATCGCATGAACTGCAAGATCATGACATGAGTGAAATCAGGAGTCAGATACTAAACTGACTGGGCCACCCAGGTGCTCTGGTTGTTTTCTCTTTACACATTAGCCTGCCACTTAAAATGGAAATGTTGATATATTTGAATCTTTCAATATTTCTCCAGAAACAGTAAACTTTTCTGAATAGCCAAGCATGCCACGATGAAAAAGGTCGTGCCATTAACAGTCTATAATGACACATATACTGTATTTCATTGATTTCATTGATTCCAACCTGCACATCTTTTTACCTGATAATATCTCTGAAATTGGCTGCATCTTACAACTACAAGCCTCTTGTACCATTTCATGATCTAATGGACAGTATTTTTTCTTTTTTATAACCATATGAAATAATGGCATATAGGGCAAACAGTGGTGCCTTAAAATTGATGGAAGGCAATTTAAAGCTAATCGTAGCTACAACTTTTAATTCACATTTGGTAAACATTTGATAGTATCTGGCTCAATCTCATTCCATCCTCCTTTTGCTGTGCTTCTCTGTGCTGCATGAACTTAAATGTTTAAAAATTTCCTAGGCTTCAATATAGCCAGAGTCTGGGCTGAGAATGGGGTTTTGCTAAATAGATGAGCACACAAAACTTGGAAGATGAAAGTAAGACAAAGGGTGTCTTCTTGTTCCCTTTGAACGTGTATTTCTGGCAAACAGGATCTTGAGGACAACACATTCCTCTGCAAGAACATTCCAGGGGACTTTCCAGATGCTTCCTGGTTTCCAAAGGCAGCTGTGAGGCAGGAGCAGAAGCTTCAGTGGGTTTCTGATTACAGCTTATTGGTCTCTGAATCACTATTCTGCAGTGTGCTCTCTGACCAAATAGCTATAGTGGAGGGATCAGAGATCCCCTGGTAGGTAAGTGTTATGTTGTTCTGGGGCTAATTTCTGGAGGCCCAGCCTATAATTTATTCTTCTATCCCCTCCAGTAATTTTATAAATACCCAGTTCCCTGTATTGGATAACTTCCTGCTTAAAATACCTGGAGTAGTTTTGGTTTCCTTTACAAGGGTGACTAACAGTTATACCAGATTATTAAACACACTCTAAAACAAAGAAAGATGTCAAAGACATTTTCTTTTGATCAATTTTAGCTGTTTTTTAGACTTGAGAAACATGTGTCAGGGTTTGTTATCATGGTTGAAGTAAACAACGCAATGCAAATGATTTCCTTTAGAGAAATGACAGCACTTAGTATTTGTATAACCTTGTTAAATGACTGTAGAAGAAGTACCATTGTTGCAATAATATGCTCAATTTCTTTATCAAAGGCAGAGGAGCATAAGCAAACAAGTAGGTGGACACATAAATAAATCATTGTTAAATTATAAGCAAAGAATGACACAAAAATACTTTCATATTTATCTCTTCATTTGTCACTTGAAGAAATAGAGTTTAAAGGAAAAAACTGTATATAGGATATCAGCATAAACATCAGTCTGACCTTAAATAAGTCATTTCGTTTTGCCCTGACTCAGATCTTCTTCCTATAAAATATGGAGAATAAGACCTGTCACTTGCCTAGATTTCAAGGATATTGTCAATATGAAGAATATTAGATAATGTCTTTGCATCTATTTGGAAAAGCACTTGTAAGTTTGGGGTGTTATTAAACTTGGATTAGGTGCCCTTAGTATTATTCTCATTGCTAAGACTTCATAAAGAGTCATCAAAATTTGAAATTAAAAATATATAGGAGATTGGTCTAATTAAATAGAGAACATCTCTTTTAAAATTGTAGTTTCAGTCTGCACTGTGAAAGAGCTCTGTCCATAGACGCAGTAATGAAATATATCCCAAGGTTACAACAGGACTGTTCTGAAAGCCATTAGGGATCAGTTCAAAGCTAAATATAATTCACTAATAAATGTTCCTCATTTCAAGTTCCCTTCTCAGAAATGATTAAAAGATACATCTTAGGAGCCAATAATTTTCAGGTTAACTGTCACTTTTTATTTGAGATTTGTTTTCCTTTTGTAGTTTGTAGATATGTGATTTTTAAGCCACATATTAATATGCTCAGTGAAAACTTTCCTTCAGGATATATCTGTAAGGCTGAACAAAGGGAGAAAAACCAGCAGCATGTATTTTGCTTCAAATATTTTCATTTATATGAAATCTATTACAAAATCAAATGGGTGCCTCCTGCTAGTATCTCCTGTGTGATTTTTTTTTTTTATCGGTTGAACCCGGGCTGGATGTGAAAGGAGTTGATTTAAATATAAGGAGAAAAATAATATAAACTTTAGTATTGGACTATTTTTTTATTTCCAAGGTGGAAAACAAATGTATTTCTTTCAATCTGCAGTTATGCAAAAGACTTACATACTTGAGTTATTATATCCATTTTTATGTAGTAAGGAAATTCCCCAAAGACTGCATTTCTATTGCTAATGCTTGTAAGGTAGTTTAATGTGATGGTTAGATGCACAAACTCTGGAGATGACTACATGAGCTCAAGTTCTGTTGCACCAATTTATTAGCTGGGTGACTTTGGACAAATTACTTAACTTTTCTGTATTTCTTAGTTTAGAAAAGGAGAAAATAATAGTACCTACTTTTTAGGGTCTTCATTGGTGTTAAATGAATTAATACATTTAAAAAGGGTCTTAAAATATAACCTGCTTCATGCAGGTGCTCAAGACACTATTATCACTCCTGTAACGGTACCACTTCCTACAATATACAATGCTTCCTTGTTCATAGAGCCAGTCCTGTGACCCTTGATCATGTGAGAAATGATCAAGGCCAAACATAAATTCCTTTTTCTTCTTCAAACTCAACAGGTAATATTAAATAACAGAAATAAAAACAGTATGAAAAAATTACAAATCACTAAGGTTAAGGCTTGAGCTTGCCCTTTATGTTTTTATAAATATACTCCCATGACTTGATATGTAGTTAACATTTTTGAAAAGGCAGTTATAAAAATCTGGACATCTCTAACACTACAATGAAATGGATTTGTAAACATGCAACTACTTCACTGTAGTCCTCAGCTTTTATACAGCGGGTTGCTAAATTGCAATTTTCCCAGAAAATTGTGTCCAAGAAAAAAGGTATGTCCACCTCTTTTTTTTTTTTTTAACATTTTATTTTATTGTTTGAAAGACAGAGAAAGACAGAGCATGAGCAGAGGAAGGGCAGATAGAGAGGGAGACACAGAATCCAAAGCAGGCTCCAGGCTCTAAGTTGTCAGCAGAGTCAGATGCAGGGTTTAAACCCACTAACGTGAGATCATGACCGGAGTTAAAGGTGGGTGTTCAACCAACTGAGCCACCCAGGTGCCCTAGATATGTCTATCTCTTAAGATGGCCCACAGGGGTAAAAAGAGTGGGAGAAGGGGTTCATTCGTTAAATAATTGAGGAAAGTTGCATACTGTGTTCTTTTTTGAAAATTTACATTATTGATTGGTATGTTAAGACCTTGAAATAAAGAGACATATTTAATTTTGTTTAATTTCTCCCAAATATTTGATCATAAGATTTTCACTCTCATTACTTTATTGAGGGTTATCAACATATTATTTTATTGGGTTATCAAAATTCATGGACTATTTGCTTGCCAGGTTAAGGCCCTTGCCTTGTTCCAAGACTGATAATTCCTGCTTCTGGCATTGAGATGCTTTATTTTTTGTTTCTTTTATTTTTTTAATTGAGGGAATGACTAGTATTTTAACTGCTTTCTAGTTTCCCTTAAGAAATTAGATACCAGGAAGAGAGAAACTAATCATAAGAAGGTGTTAGAGGAGGAAACATGACAGGGAATGCCCGTACTTGGGAATCAAACCCTTACAAATACTTTCTCTTTAGGACAATCTTGCCTATAATTTGGGACTTGAGGCCTACGTTCCTTTGGGCTTTGTTTCAATTATTTTCTTTAATTCTCTCTCTCTCTCTCTCAGGTGTTTTAGGATTAAATGAAGTGGTATATGTTAAACTCCTTTATTAGTAAAAAAATCAATACAAATATTCAAAGTCAGGTTGTCATTCTTCTTGTTGGGATTTCAGGGACAATGGTGAACAAGGCTGTGTCATTTGGGAAGTGACAGTAATTGCTTTATAGGGAGGCATTTCCCAGCATAGCTACAGTAGAATCAACCATTAAAGGAATGTTCAAATCATCCCAGGTGTGAATATAAAACCTTTCACTTTGCCTTTTTAAAATGAAAAATATTAATATGTTGCATTTCTCTAGATGGCTTAAGGTATGTGTAATGATCTTCTAAAATTAAATGTATCATCTCCTTTTCTCTTAGTTCTCATGGTTGAGTGATTTGCTGCTCAGTGATTCAATTCCATTTATATAGGAGTGGTGTTTTTCATATTCCTGTAGAGTTTTCTTCTCCCTCCCATTCAGAGTCTGTCCATCTCATTATGGAGACTTCAACACCTGTGATGTAGTCCAGAAAGTCCTGCATTTGGTGTCAGAAATATTAAATACAGGGCTTCTGTCTGTGGCTTGCCCAGGTTCATGTACTTTGATGGAAGTAATGAAAGAGCACAATGAATTTCAAAGTGCCATAGATATTCAGTTTTAAAAACCCTCAATATTATATTCCAGATCCTGCTGACATCAACTACTTCTGGGTAGAAATCAGACAGTTTGGAATGTTCACTAAGTCTTTTGGCATGCTATTTAGAGCCCAGTCTTTTTTTTTTTTTTTAATTTTTAAATGTCTTATTTATTTTTGAGAGAGAGAAAGATAGCATGAGTAGGGGAGGGTCACAGAGAGAGGGAGACACAGAATCTGAGGACAGGCTCCAGGCTCTGATCTGTCAAGCACAGAGCCCGACACGGGGCTCAACCCACGAACTGCGAGATCATGACCTGAGCCGAAGCCAGAGACTCAACCAAGTGAGCCACCGAGGTGCTCCTAGAGCCCAGTCTTAAACCATAGTACCTATTCCAAAATAGTATGCATGGTCAGCCTAATATAATCTATTCAAACCTTAAAATATAAAGAAAAATGAAAACGGCCTGCCACATAGTTACACATTGGGAAACAAAGAATTCTAGTTGCCAGGCATGTACCTTTGGTGAACATCCTCTGTGTGCTGGACCAGTCTAGGTATTGAGGATGTAAAGAAGTATAAGACTTGTACATGTGTTTTGAAAAAGTAGGTCATTAACGAGCATGGAAGGGGAAAGGAAGAGAGAGCTCCAGATGTGGTAAAGCTATAGAGGTGGAAATACCTATGCATTGCTCAGACTACGTGGAATAAGATAGTAGGTTAGAGAGTAAGGGGAACTTAGTGAGTATTGTTCTAGGAGATTATGAAGGGTTTTGAAAGCTCTTACATTAGTATGATGGATACTTGGCTGTGGCAGTGTTTTAGGTAAAATTTACAGGTGAAGTAGCCTAGCTGTTGAAATTTGGTTGACAAGTAATTTAGCTGAATTTAGAGGATTTTGAAAAAAAAATTCTTTAACAGTGGTCAAGCAAATTCAGAGTAAATTCTTTTCAAGAGAATTTGGATATTATTGGAAACAAATATTTCTGCACATTAAAAGGAAGCCAGTATTTTTTTTGCAACATCCTTTCTAAATTTATAAACGTATGAAATCTTCATATTGCAGAGGAGTTTGAGGGCAAACTTTGTTGTTTTTACGTACTCACCCAGAATATACACATCCACAAAATTCCCTAAGTTTCTGACAGCAGAAAAGAAAATGAATAATTAAATGCAGAGAATCATAATTGGAACATATTCAAGAAGTGGAGAATCTGTTTAAAACCGACAACTCATCAGATGTAGTCTAGTCAATGGTTATATTTTTGTGTGAGCCTGAAAGCCAAACAGGCATGTCTGAAATCCCATGGGTAAAACACTACGGTTTAAAAATTTTTTTTTTGGTTTGGCAAAAGCTCCTTCCTGGATTGACTGCATCCTTGAATAGAAGAACTGACTCCTAAGGAAATTCAAAATACATCTATGAAAATGGAAAATTATAAGGTGCCAAGCGTGAGGCAACTGACAGCGGCAACACATGCCTCCAGAGACCGTCCAGCCAGAGGGGAGGACATTCCAGCCAATGCTTCTTTTTCTTTATAGCCATTTAAAGGCCAGTATTGATCAACAAATGGTCCAGGGCTATGTGAAGTGAAGAGAACACCTCTTCCAATTAAAAAAAAAAAAAAACATTGACAGTAGAGGGATTCTTTTTTCACAGGCAAACATAATTTTTAGGTGTTCCTTTCCACTGAATAAAAAGTCCCAACTTTACAAATAAAAGTGCTTTGATTTGTAGATGAATCCAGACATGTTTGTGGTCTGTAGACCTGACATACACCTGATAGGAGCCTCATGGGTCAGGAAGTTGTGTTGTCTTCCCCTGGTGAACAGTTGCCAGAGGTGGAAAGGAATTTTTCCCTTGCTCCTGTTTGTTTAGGTCTGAGGGAAAGCCAGTGCTACAGTTTGTGGTGGGCTTAATACAAGGCATTTAAGTCAGAGCTCACACATTTAGGGGTTTTTTTTGGTTTGTTTTTGTTTTTTGTTTGTCTTTTTTCTTTTAGGATTTATTTGTAATAAATGCCTTACACTCATTTTGTTGTTTATTTGGGGAGAGGTGATTTTTTCCCCCTAAGCCTCTTGAGCATCATAACAATAGTAAAAGATTCATGAAGTACTGATAAACATGGTTCAGAAGCAGAAATTTTTTAACCACCTGCAAGTTAATTTCATTTGACAATAGCAAGGGGCGGCGATCGGACCCGGCATTTCCGCAGAAATGGGAGTCGTGGGCCGGAGAACTCTAACTAAGGAGGAGTAATGCATTGGGATTGGATCCCAGTTTTATATTAAGAACAGCATTCTGTTTCATCCTAATTAGTGTAACGTCTTCATTCCACAAACATGTAGCAAACGTCTTCTGAAAACTAGGTTTTCTTTACTTTCACTAAGATCTCCTCACATAAGAGAAAAGTCCCGATACTAATTAGATAAAAACTTATTTTGAATTAACATATATCAAGAAAGGATGAAAAAAGCAGGACTCTTGGTTGCAATAGGTATAGACCACAGCTAGGCTTTGGAGGCCAATAATGGAAGTTTCCTTGTAGATTATTTTACTCCAATGGCCTCACTTTAAAGACAAGAACGTGAAGACCAGAGGTGAGAACACTTCTTAAAGCTAATACTGTCTAGTTGCAGCATCAGTAACAGACTACTTTTGCTGGTTTTCTACCCAGTTATATATTTTTAGTAACAAGAAAAAAGCCAAGTGCTTAATACATGTCTACACAAGGCAAATCTTCAGATCTTCCTGTGTGCATGGAGGTCAAGGGGCATGGGAAGCAGGGAAAGATGGTGGAGGCCTGGTATTTCTGTACATGTGAAGCACTGGGGAGGAACTTCCGTTCTTGATCCCTTAAAATCCTTGTCACAACTCTGCGAGGTCAGCGCTGTTGTATCTGTTGTCCAAATGATGAACATGAGACCTGGAGTAACTACAAAATTTACCCAGACACACACATTTTATGAGTCACAGACTTAGGATCGGAACTTCTTTCTGCCTCCAAATTCTTTGCTCTTTACACTGTACCTTAATTATTGCCTGCTAGAGGATGTTATGCATTTCTTCATAAATGAGTCCAATTTTTGCCAGCCACCTGGTTTTTATGACTGTCCAGATTGATTTTTCTTTTAAATTTATGTTTCGCAACTGTGAGCTTTTTTCCTTTCCATTTATCTCTCTTCTCAGTCATGAGGTTGGAAAAAATGAGAACTATGCTGGTCTTTGTTTGGACTGAGAACATTCCAAAATATTTGGCTGTGCCTCAAAACCCTGTTAAAATAATATTATTTATAACTTTCTGCTTGGTCAATTTTATTTTAGGTTTGGCTATTTCCCACAGAAGGCTGTTCTTTCTCCTTGATGGTAGGTTTACTGCTTGAAAGCCTTGGTCACACAACATTTTCCAAGTGCGGCTCGGGTCCTTGCCTTCCTGATGAATAGAAACTTGTTAGCAATTGTCCCAACCACTCTGAAGCAGCTAATCGTAAGATCTCACCCTCAGGAGCTGTGGGGTGGAGAGATGGTGGGGAGAATGCCATCTGTTTATACATGAGCCATCAACCCAGGTCACAAAGCAGGATCCATCCAGCCCCACAGTGGGTTCACATAATGGAGCTGAACTTGGGTGTGGCATGCTGCTTCCCAGAATGCCTTCTAAGGAATACAGTTAATTTCTTCTACATTTCTCCTCAGCCTGACTATTATTGTTAGCATATTTGTTTAGCTGCCTTAGCAGCCTGGGACCTTTCATTGACTTTGAGTAGATGATTTGATTTTCAGGGAGAGATGAGGGAAAAGGCAGCTAGCAGAATCATTACAATGGAACACCCACCACAAATAGTGGGGAGGCAGGCTTTTGACAGGGCGGATCTGAAAAGGAAGACTTGTCTTTGCCTCGAAGTGTCACTGAAAGATGGCAAAGTGATGTGAATCACAGAGGCCAAGGATCTGTTATTTTGATATTTAAACAAATATGGTTTCTCTGGAAAGCCATTCCCTTTCAGACAAAAACGATGGCCAATGAAGTGACGATACTTTGCCCCTGGGAGCAGCTCCTCTAAAAGAAATATGGGCAAAAGAGAGGGACTGAATAGTTAACCCAAAAATATGGTTGCATAACTGCTTAAATTCCGCAACTTGCAGACTTGTGGTCTCATTTCAGTCTTTAGAGACCTTCCTATCCCTGCATTTACTAGTGGCCACCCTTTTCTATTTCTCCATCTCCCTGGATCCCTAGAAGCTAAATACCTATTGATTTTCCCAGAACCCCAAGCTCTCTCTGTAATAGCAAGATTTGGTGGACATCCTGTCAAAGGCAAAGGAAAGCCTCTGCCAGACTGAGCATTAGAACATGGTGTTTTAATAGAAATGTGAAATATCAGTGCAATTATAAATCAATGAAAACCCAGAGGGAAAGAGAATCTCATTTGAGAGAAGATCTTTACGTTTTTTTCTCCCTCCTTTTTTTTTCTTGTAAAGAGAAATGGAATCAGGGAAACAAATTTATGAGGTAAAAACTGTCAACAAAGTATTTCTAGAGCTGAGCAAAAGAAAGCCAAATCATCATGCAGTGTGAGTATGTGCAATGACATGTTTTAATATACTTGTTGGGGGGTCAAAGTTACTTTCTCTCTTTCATTGATGTTTTTGGATATTGGACAAAATTGCTTTTTTTTAATTCTTTTGCTCATGCTTTTTTCTTATCTCTTTTCAAATTCCATATTTTATTTTAATGTTGCCTTCTGTATCCTAGATATTTGGGGACTGCCAGAGTACCATTTGAGGTCTGAACTGCTCATGCTAGTGTGCTTAACATGACTGTGTAGCTCGTGATGCAGAAGCCTATGGAGAACTGTTGTAACAGGGCTTCAGTGCCTCCACCAAGGCACGTTGCCAAGTTGAGGACTAAGTCAGAGAGCACCACTGATGGGGGTAATGTGGGAGGGCATAAAAAGTTGCACAGAGATCAGAGGCATTAAATTGGGTGGGGCTGCAGCACGTACATTGATCATTCACCATAGCCTGGGTCCATCCCTCGTCATGGTGGGGTAGTTTCTTAATGCTGGATGTAGCTAATCTTTGCCCACCTTTTCCAGAAATTCTGAACTTGCTGAGTGAAAGTTCATAAGTGTGAGAGAAGGAAGGGCAGACGTGTAGGAGAGAAATGAACAATGGATTGAGACTTGGAGCAAGAGAAAAATGTGTTGGTTTTGACATCGTTTTCCAAGAATCCTAGTTATTGAGATAGAATTTTCACAACCTATGATCCAACATTATGATGAGAATTATGAGATAGCTCCCCAAGTGGTGCAAAGATAGGGACATATGAATGTAACCAGTCACATTGGTGGAGGTGGGAAGGGACAGGGTCAGGGCTTCATCATCAGATGCTTTGTGCCAGTATGCTTGCTCATAGTTTTTCTTGTTTCTTTTTCTATATCAATATGTTTTACAATAATTACTCAAGACCAATAGCGATAAGTTTCACAATTTATTTAGCTGATTTCTCTTCTATATCCAACTCTTGAAATATCTCTTGTATATCCAACTACAACTTACTTTGGACTTCTAGAAAGTTCAAAGGAAAGGAAAGTCCATGTGTTGACCAATCACTGACTCACACAGCCCCACCTGCTTCTGTACCTCACTCGCTTTTGGTTAATAACTTAATGGAAGATGGGAGATAGTAGGTTCAGTTCTGGAATCTTCCTTGGAAATTCAGCCATCATGAGCAAATAAAAAGATATTTCTCAAATCAGGAATTTGGTAATGTGAAGAAGTAGTACTTTACTTTTTCTTTGACTTCTGCTTAGTTGGGATTTTTATATGTTATTTTCTTTTACTAAAATTGTAATGTACTATAAAAATGGTACTGAGTGATTATAAGGTAGGGACTGTAAAAGGAAAAAGGGAGCACTTGGTTTGATATAAGCGAGATACTCAGGGATCTAAGAAATGGAATATTTATAAAAATTATAATGTGTGCTCATTCTTAAAACCAGCATTAATGAAAGAATTAAATATTTTTTATATTGTATAGTGACTTGGTTTTAGAGAAATTTGTTCTAAACTGCTCGTAGAAGCAGGATATTCCTTCAGCATAAAACGGACATCATCCTGAGTCTACACTAAAATTTGAAGCAAAGAGATCTGTCCTTAGGGTGGAGACAAATGGAACATAAGGATTGCTTTTTATTTGTAATTTCAAATGGAAACATCACTTAATGAATACAAGCTTTGCCAAAGGGCCACTTAATGATGTTTACTTGGCTTAAGAAAATAATGTAAGAGACCCATTTGCCTTGGAAGGCTGGGAAGGAATTAAAATAGAGAAGCATTTGCCCTTCCAAAGGAGGTTTTCCACTTGTCTAGATCTGGAATTTTTAGAAGATGATACTGTATTCTCTGAAGCGACTGAGTCATGTAGATCAGAATTCCCTGTGGAAAATACATTTAGACACATCCTAAATTATTTAGAAAGAAGTTCAATATTTTTATTACTAAGGAGGACATACAAAGGTCCTATGTAATCAAGACAGAGTGCAATTGTAAGGTGTTCACCGGAAAGGTAGTAATAGCACCACCTTCAATGAATTAGTCTGATAAAATATACACATAACGTAGTTGATTTGTACTCTCTGTGGCTAAACCAAGAGACACCTGCAAATGTAGGACTGGAAGGTCTTGATAGCTCCTAAGATTCCAGACAACGAGACTTATTAGAGAAACAGAACTAGAATATGATTTGATATTTTGACCAGTTTCACGATACACTTAAATATTTTTTTTAATGTTTATTTTTGAGAAAGAGGGAGAAACAGAGTGTGAATGAGGGAGGAGCAGAGAGAGAAACAGACACACACAGAATCCAAAGCAGCCTCCAGGCTCTGAGCGGAAAGCCACGAGATCATGACCTGAGCCGGTTAGATGCTTGACCAGCTGAGCCACCCAGCTGCCCCTATGATACACTTTTATAGAAAGACAGTATTAAAAGAAGAGAGACTGTTAGCCTGGAATAATTAAAAAGAAGTGTCAAGAAGTAATATTTGTCAGAATATATTCAGTATTCCTGAGAGAGAAAGAATGGTCTTGCTATTCCTGCAGATTTGGCAGACAAATTCTAGAGCATGAAGAAATGGGTCTGGCCTTTGTAGTTTAACGATACACATCAACAACATCTATCTGTAGCAAGTTCTTGATCATAATGTAACTTCCCCTGCATACTGTCTTATAGAAGAAGAATGTCTGACTAACTGATATAAACTTTCTTATCTCCTTGGTAGATGTTTTTTCTCTGTAGATTGATAATTGACTTGCTGGCTTTTAATGGATTAATCCGTGAGAGTTGGTTCTCCTGAACCTGATCACTTGTAAATACAATGACGACATTGAATTTTAAAGTTAATGTGTTGGTGATCCCACCCACACTCTGTGACCTTCCCTAGGTGGCCTCCCTGATGTTTGTGTGATTTCTCTCATCTTGTCCTGTGCACTGAGTGTTCTCAAACTCAGGAAAGTAGTTTTTCAGTGAAGAAAATAGAGAGAGAGAAAGACTGGGATAGCATAAAATAGTGTTTGAGAAAAAAATCAATTGTGAAAGGGAAAGGCATTGTGAGTTGAAAAAAATGTTGGAGAAAATAAGAGAAGGATTTTTATTACATACTTTATACATTTAATATTATATTTTTGCAATTTCCAGGCTACATATAATGAAAATCCATTGTGGTTGGAATATCAAAGTAGAATAAAATCTGAACATAAAAGTAAAAATAAATAGAATAAAAATGCCTGATTTCTTCCAGTCCTTTGTCCTCCTTATATTTGCACGAGCAATCTCTTTGAATGATTCAGAGCTGAACATTTACTGGGTATCTAGCATGCACAGGTACTGTGGTATTTTATGCACTACATTTTATGGAATTTGACCAAAAAAACTTGGTTAATTCAGTCAAAATAGTATTTTAGAAGGACTATTTTCCTGTAATCTTGAGAGTATCTTTTTAAAATATTAATTTATTTGTGTGAGAGAAAGAATATGCAGGTGAGAGGCAAAGAGAGAATGGGAGAGAGAATCCCAAGCAGTCTCCACGTTGTCAGTACGAGACTGACCTGGGGCTCAAACTCATGAACTGTGAGATTATGACCTAAGCTAAAATCAAGAGTTGATGCTTAACCAACTGAGCCACACAGGTGTTCCTGAGATTATCTTTTAAACAACCTCAAAAAGACTACTGTAGTTCCTTCCATCCCAACCCTCTCAAAATGGAATATCAATTAATTACTTATTTTATTTAATTTTTAATTTTTTTTTATAATGCACTTGGCCCTAAAGAGATTAAATACTTATCAAATAGCCCAAGACAGTATCTTGAGAGCCTCAGGCAAGGAACAGTTTTTTCTCCCTATCTAATAAAGTAAGTAACATTTTTCCTTTACCCTTCCTTTGTGTCAAACATTTTAAGTTAATCTCTTACAAGTGTGGTCAGTGTCTTCCTGGTGTCTTCCTTCCCCCTGTTCGGTTGACTTGATTCCTCCCCTGGTATTATCTTTAGTTTCCTAGCAGAAAACGCCCATCGCAGGCCAGGTGCCTGCAGGTCTGTCTCTGCCCTGGGACCTTATGGTTCTCTAAGAAGCCATGCTCATGTCTTTCTCCTATTGCTACTACTTCTAGGTAGACATATTATGTTTTAGGTGCTGATTGCTTTCTTGGTGATTTTGTAAATTTTATGTTTTCTTTATTTTATATCACAGAATTCTTTTAGGTCAAATTATAGTTATTGAAGAAGGAGACCAATAATAAAATAATATTAATTTACTTTAACCAAACTAATTGTTTTAATGAATGTAGCCTTAATTATGGCAATTAGAAAAAAACACATAGCTTTTGAAATGAAGTTATTTTGCAAAGATAAGACTACTTATCATGGGAAGGGAAGCAAGGAATAATTTCACTCTCACTTTGAAACACAATCAAATTTATTTATTTATTTATTTTCTGTCCTTGACAGAATGTATTAAATAAGCAAACACCACCAACAAGCAAAACAAGTACTACAATGTAAAAATATTAAAAAAACGAAAACCCCCTCACATGCATAAATGAAAGACTGCACACAAAGAACTCACATCTTTTCAAGCTTCAATAGTAAATATTCTGCTACTATGTGTTAAATACTGCATGCTTTGCCCAAGCTAAGATGAAATCACATCATAAATCAATAAGCATTTTGCATTTTCTTTCATTATTTACTCAGTCATGCCTACTGTACCTCTAAACATTTCATTAAATCCAATTACACAGCAAACACTCCCAAAATAAACAGATTGTATTGCAGTTTCACTTAACAGTATATAAAATGCTGTGTTGTGACAGGTATCAACTATCCATTAGATACTGAATCAATTTTTCTTAAGCACTACTAACTGCTTGCTTTTCTTGAAGCTAGGTCATTCTGAAAATTTCCTGTTAGACCTATGAGTGCAAACATATGGTATCTGTCCTTCTCTGCCTGACTTATTTCGCTTAGCATGACACCGTCGAGGTCCATCCACTTTCCTACAAATGGCCAGATTTCATTCTTTCTCATTGCCATGTAGTACTCCATTGGAAACACAATCAAATTTAAATTGCATTGGTTAAATAGAAATGCTGTGGTTTGTGAATCAGAGATCTGGGTTCCAGTTCTGGCTTTGCCTCTAAGTCAAATTAAGGAGATCACTTGAACTCTCTGCTTTTTAATGCCCTCCTCTAAAAAGGAATTGAACTAAATGGGATTGAGCTAAATGATTTGGAGAGGGTGTCTAGAAGTTCTAAGTCACTGTGTTTATATCAAATTCTTCTTAGACACGTAAAATTATTCTGAAATTATAGTTTATTATTTTATTTTATTATTATTTTTAAAATGTTTTATTTATTTTTGATACAGAGAGAGACAGAGCATGAGAGGGGGAAGGGCAGAGAGAAGGAGACACAGAACTGAAGCAGGCTCCAGGCTCTGAACTAGCTGTCAGCACAGAGCCTGACGCGGGGCTTGAACCCACGGACGTGAGATCTGACCTGAGCTGAAGCCGGAGACTTAACCGACTGAGCCACCCAGGCGCCCCTATAGTTTATTATTTTAGAGGAAACAACATAGGTCTAGTGTCAAATAAACTGGTATGGAAAAACTTTACCATCTTGAACTCACATACTGTAGGTATGAATATATGCTACAGCGAGCTTCAAATAGTATCAATAAACCTTTTTTGAGAAGACACACTTGCTCAATCTTCTGTTGAAAACAATGTTGTCTAATAGGAATATAATGTGAGCTATATATATATATATAATGTTAATATAAAGCTTATATATAGTTTATATATATAAGCTATATGTATGTAACTTTCTAGTAATCACTTTAAAAAAGTAAAAAAAAAGTGAGATTAAGTTTACTACTTATTATATTTAGCCTGTATATTCAAAATATAACTGTTTCAACATATAATCAATATAAAATATTCAAATGAAATATTTTGTATTATTCTTTTAAAACATTACTCTTAGAAGTCTGGGAATGCTTCAACTTCTAGCACACCTCCATTTGAATTAGCCACACTTCAAGTGTCAATAACCATATGTGGCTAACAGCTACCCTATATTGGTCAGTGCAACTTTCTAGACAAATGATTTTATTCTAATCATAACTTTAAAAAACATGTATTAAAAATATATGAAAAAACTTCTCCACATCTTTGTATTCAACTGAATTTCAATTCATCTTTTGAGAAGATCGTGTTTGCCTAGGTTTTGACAATGTGGCCAGTTTCACACAGCACAAACCGCAGGGATGTCAATCATCTTTTAGAGAATGTAGGTAGTGCAACGAATCCCAATTATCCTGCCTCCATGACGGGGGCTGTGATGGCTTTGCCTGGAATTTCAAAAATGGACTCAACTTGAAAGTGACATATTTCATCATGTTCATTGCAAAACTGATGCCTTATCAGAAAACCTATTTTTCTACTGCCTCTAGAATACTGACCACTGACTGCAAACTGATTTATACAGGTTGTATATATTCTGCAGACAGTTCTTTCTGCAAGCCACAAGGCAGAAAAAGTTAATCCAGAATTATGCATTATTGCAAATATTTTGTGTAATGTGGACTGAGATCTTTAAATGACAGGTTACATAAGACTTAGCCTTTTGAGCAGAAACATTTAAATACACTTCTTTCCTTTTTTTTTTTTTTTTGGTCTCATATTTCTACATGAAAGTAGAAATGGGAGACAGTAAAATTCTTAGTAGAGAAGGGTTATAACTAGGTTTGAATCAGATTCGAAGCCTGTATCCAGGAAGTCCCCACCAATTAAACAGAGCCTGTCTCTGTGAAATATCTTTTAAGAGGAGGAATTTTATAAGGAAACGTGTTTTCCTCACCAACTTTCCAAGTATATCTGAGTCATATAACTTAGATTCATATGAAGCTCTTTGCAGAGTTTTAAACTTTAGAGACCTTCTAATGGAATTAGTCTTCACTTCAGAGCCATATGAAACACTTACAAGGAAATGCAAATGTCATGCATCCAGGGAGTGAAAGACTTCAGGATTCTCACCCTTGAATCTTGATCCGGTGCTAATTTTAAGACCTCAGATTCTTCAAGTACTTAATCTCTAGTGAGGTTGTGGAGTTTCTAGATGCTTAAACATCTAAAGAGTTAAGCAGACATAAACTTTTAGAGTTGTCAGGTACTTATAGATTTCTTCTGGTCCAGCAATTCCTAGCTTTAATGAACTGGTGCTAATCATAAATACGGATTTCTGGCTCCTTTCCTCATCCTCACTCCAGGATCTCTCAGGGTAGGTCTTGGACTTGTCATAGTTATCAAAGACCTCAGGTGAACTTCTGCTAGGTCAGTTTGGAGAACCTCCATCCTTCTATCCTGCAATTGAGAAAATGGAAAATGAAAGAATTTCATTATCCCATGGCTAGATATCACACAGATATCACATCTATGATCCAGAGCCCATTTGTGGTTTCCCCTAAATGAGCCAGTATTCCTGAATTGTATTCCATACCATATACTGATCGAATAAAAAGAATGGGGGTGGGGGGTGAGGGCTTATTTTAGATATAAATTCAACAATGAGAAATTTTTAAGTTCATTTAAATTAAACAGATTCACTTTCCTTAATTATTTAGTCAAGCTCTTCCTAGCAAACTTTGCAATAGTGTTCTTCGGAGAAACTTACAAGCAGGTTCTCCTAAGCTTTTCTCTCATTTTGAAGGTATATGAGGTTTAAGATAATGTAAGAAGATGCCCATATATTTTTCTGTGGCAGCTGGAATCATTTAGGTAGGTTTATGTAAATTTTATGTAAATTTAACACATTTTATGCCCTAAACTTATGGTGATCATAAGTATTTTATTCGCCAAAAGTTGGCCTTCAGCAAGATCCTACGGAGGACTGATGATCTATGCAGCCTCCTTCAGAGTGGCTTTCTGTGACATTTATCATCATCCTACTTGGATACTCAAAGACTTGTAGTATGTGAATGTAGCGCTGAAATAAGACCCCGATTTTCTTCCAACCCAGGCTAAATTTTCTGTAGTAGGCATTTAGAAGCTCATTCCTTGGACTGCCTTTCCAACACCCCAGTACAACTCATCTTGACTCACTTATACCACAAAGTACCAGTTGTTTAGATTACAATTTCACTGACTAGAAAGACACACCCTAATATGTATGGAAAGAATTACTAAATTGTATTAGATTTAAGAGTGACTGTTTGCCAGCAGCTAAATGTAGAAAGAATAAGTTCCTGACAATGCAGCTCTAGAGAAAATTTTAAGGGGTGATGATTTCATTAATTTTCAGAGCTTTACAGCCAGCTGGAAGAGGTTTTTCTATACCATTGTGGCTTACTGCCTTTGAAATTACTTTCTTTTCTTAAATTAACCTGTGTTAAAATGATATAATAGCAATAATAGTGAAATAAAATTAGCCTCTTTATATAATCTTAAAACATCTTAACTAACTTAAATAATATACCCTGAGTTTATAACTGGTACAATATACCCTATAAAAAGAGATTGGTATTAGGAACATTTATAGATCCTCCTGTTAGTTTTATCAACAGATAAATCACATTTAGAAAATTGAATCATATATACATGAAGTACAAAGAAGCCTCTAGCCTGAAGAAAGAATTCCTCATTTAAATCCTATATTCTATATAGGATCCTCTATATATCTGTATTAAATCCAATACCTACTTGTCTCACTTGTGATGGGAAGAGTGCCCAGCCTGCAGCCAGAGGGTCCTAGTTCAAGTGATGGTTCTGTCATTTTACGTATGTGATCTTAGACCAATAACAGAACTTTACTGGGCCTCAGTTTCCTTATCTGCAAAATGGTGATATTAACTTTAATGTTGCCTTCTTCACATGGTGTTTAAAAATAATATAATAAATATGAGTGATAAGAGAGGAATAACTTAATTCCCCAGTATTCTAAGGAGTTTGTCTCCTTAGAGGAAAAAAAAATCAGAGTAAGTGGTTACACTGTAGTTTCTCCCCTTTTTATAGTGCCTGCAGAGGAAGGTCCTGGATTAGGACAATTGTGTCTGAGAAACAGGAGAGAAGGGAGAACACAGGAGAAGGGGGTGTCCGGCATCATGAGCATAGCATTCCTGGGAAGAGAGGTTAGAGAGAAGTTTCATGTGAAATGGATGGATGGATGGACAGAGGGATGACAGATAGATGGACAGACAGACAGATGGATTGAGTAGGTAAGACCATGCACCACCTCTTTAAGAAAACCATCAGTCAAGATCCACTTTGGGGGAGCTGCTCAGTGAGGCATGAAGGTGACCCAGAATTCTTTCAGTGTATCATGTAAAATGTTGTCATTATTAATCTTTGTAAAAACGCCAAGTATTCCTGTTGCTTTGTTTTAATGATATTTTTGTTTTTTTAATATTTATTTTTGAGAGAGAGAGAGAGAAAAATCATGAGTGGGGGAGGGGCAGAGAAAAGGAGAGGGAGACAGAGAATCCCAAGCAGATCTGAGAGGTCTTGAGCCTGAGTTGGAGGCTTAACTCACTGAGCTACCCAGGTGCCCCCAAGTATTTCTGTTTTGTAAATATGGATGCTGGTGGATAAGCTGGCCACTTCAGGAGGAACCCCATTCCACTTAAGTGTGATCTTCTTTAACTTGTATTGAAGTCTTTTGATTCTGGTGACTGTTACCTTGGATCCTGACTCTAACTTCAAACTTACAGAATACTTTTCTTTCTTTGACGTATGGCAACACTTCTTCAAACAGCAAGTTCCATGTTAGCTAAGGGTGGAGAGCTGTAATCAGTTTGGCAGCTGGTGATTGTCAGCATATAAAGCCTCCATACAACATGACAATTATGTTAAACTGGGAGTTCATTTCTACTTTATCTTTCTAATTCAACCCACAAATCCACAAGCCTTGCATTAGTCAGGCTTTTGGAGCTGATTGCACAACTCAAAATTTACAAGATGTCAAGGTCCCACTATATGAGCAAACAGGCCAACAAAAAGCCTATTATATATAGGATGTCCACGAAGAAGAGCCCTTAGCTATTTTGTAATATGGCGGCCTTCCATAGCACTACATTTTCATGAAAAATGGAATTATCATCAAAAACCTATCTTCTATATTTTCAGTGATGTGAAAGATCATTCTTTTATCCCAGACACTTATCATTCATTCAGACACTTACCATTCATTCATTCCACATGCATCCACTTCTTTATTTATACATTATTCATTATACATTATACATTATTCAAACACTCACTTAGTTTCTTCTATGTCCTAGGCATTTTTCTAGGTGCAAGTGCTAGAGATAGTAGATAAGATGCAGTTTTTGCCCTAAGAGAGTCTGGCATCAAGTATTTAAAGGGGAGGGCGCAGCGTGAGTTATCGGGACTGGGGATGAGAAAAGGAGTTTGCAGCAATGAGCAACTGTGGGTTAAGAAGGAAAAGTGGAATTGAAGTGGCACTATCGGGGGAGGAGGAGATGGACATGTCCATATGGAGGTGCAACCCAGCAGAGTTATAACCTGTAATCTTAGAAGAACTACATCGCTTTAAATTCTTTTTCACAGCAGGAAACAGATCCCAGAGACATATAAGACAAGGCAAGATCTCTTCAGGTGTTTTGGTATAATTCCAGATCATCCCATCTTGTTAGTGGAAGGTATCACACAACCAGGGACTGCCTATTCCCTGTAGGATTTTGTTTAATTGTGTTCTGATGCCACTTAGAGATGCCTCTTATTTTCTGTTATGGACATTAAATCTCATAGGATAATAATTTACTCTTTCAATTGCTCATTAGTTGAGTCTAGCCCTCTCCATATGAAGAAAAAAAGAATTTTTTAAACTCCTATTCTCATAACACTTTCTGGAAGACATTTTTAATTTTCCAGACTAGCTGTTCACTAATCAGTAGCCCAAGAGCTTATATGCTCTAAATGGTATCCTCCTAACTTTGAAAAACTAGGATGGCTTGCAGAATTTTTGAAGTCAGATCTCACAAAAAAATCCAGCAAAGACACTGGTAAAAATGAGGTAACATTCTCTATCTAAATTTAGTGACAGACATTTAGCCAAGTTTAATTTTCACCAGATACTTAAGTTCACAGATTTTTCTAACCAAGAGTGGTAAGATTTAAATTGCCATACAACCAGGAATTTAAAGGAAGAAATTAAATAAAATGGCCTTTCAGTCTAACCCCTATTATATCCATTTAAGCATCAAATTGGGCAAATCCTTTTTACAGAATCCCCACCAAAATTTACCTCCTCCCTTTAGAGAAAATATCAGCCTCAGTGTATCCACTAAGGGACTGGATGAAATAGAATTCCAGTCTTTTGATTCTTGGCCTAATTTTTTCCCTATATTGCTGGTATGGACATAGGGGTCCCTTGTATACTTTGAAGCAGAACTTAATAAAGATTTTAAAAAGGAAAAATAACAAGGAAACAAGGGAAGTAAATTAAAAAAGAAAAACAATGCAGCATTCTCTCCTTTGGTGAGCTCTGGATATAAATCAAGGCGTGGTTAAAAAGTGAGTCATTATACCACTGCCTACACCTTTTGTGCCTAAGACAATGATACCATGGAAGTATGCTACAGAAAGACATTTATATAACTCTTAGTCTCTGAAACAATAGACAGGGAGCAGTGTATTGTTCTGGAAAATATTCAAAGAGGAGGGGTCATTTTGTCCTCTTTAAAATTTAATATCTATTTTTTTCTGTATCATTTGGAGGAAGCTCCTTTTTTTCTTTTCTTAAGCAAAATAAGTGTTTTGCACTAGTAGGTAGTGAGTGAATTCTTCTTGCCAGCAGGAAGAAAAGCAATTTTTGAATGCCAAATATAGCTCCTTTGTGTGAAAATATCACATAGCCAGAGACATTTTAGAGAAGAAAGAAAAGATACATGTTCTGAATTAATATTTTTTAAATGTACAGGCAGAGGAATGTTAGCAATGGAACAGGAAGAAATTGACATAAATAGACTGAGAAGAAACAAATAATCTTATCTACAGTCACGGCAGCCCCAAAGTCTGAATGTTTATCCTGTCTGCAATCCTCTTGGCATTTTCTGTGATCTTAAAATGATAGTTTATCATCCTAGTCCATGTCTATAGGAGATAGGTGTTTCTAATCATTCTGTTTAGTTCAAGCCATTTCTTCTTTACCTTACATTCTTCTTCTTGTTTCTATGTAAGATTGCCAACCAGGTAAAGCATGAGCCACCCTGAACATAAGAGGTGGCCCTAGAGCTGGGGACAAAAGTAGAATAATTTTCTACGTAGCTGCCTTTAAGTCATGCAATCACACTGACACCTTTGGATTTCATACATCATGGGGACTCTTTTCACCCATTATTTACATATAGCAGGCAATCAACCACTTACAAAGAGTTTTAATAGAGATGGTGGGCATCTATTAATTTTATCCACCCAGTATCCTTTCCTGCTTTATTTGGCAATGACATATGGTTTTCCTTTGACAAACTAAGCACCCTGTCTCATGTGATCTTGGGGACACTGTCAGCCCAGTCTTCCTGCCTTTTTTCCCACTTGTGAGTGACCATGTAACCCAAACTCAAACAGTGAGACACTGTCCCAGAAATTTTAGTCTTGAGCAGAAAACTTCGACACAAAAATGGAACATGGCCACTAATTTAGTTTACTGGTGGTACCCTGCAGAGAGTCCTCACTGATCCATTAATGCTCTTAAGTAGACCATGTGAACTGTCCTGATTTCTTCCCTTAGTCCTAGCTAATCAGTTCCTGTGATTTCATCAGGACCTTCACATGATTGCAATGAATTTGATTTTGAAGTTGGCCAAGATGATTGCAATCAAAAATTCCTAACAGCAACAAGCAGAAATATTTCCTCAGTATGACTCATCTGTTAGTAAGATATGTAGGTGAAGAGCTTGTGGGGAAATAGTGTTCCTCCTTTCAGAAATTCATGCATTGGCTTATACTGTCTCATTATGTTTGTCTCTGTTTTATAAATCAATCAATCAATTAATTAATTAATTCTATCGTATTGTCTTTTATCCATTCATGTTGACGATCACCATTTTCTAGGCAGTAAGGACATTCCCTTTAGATACACCTCTATGGAGGAGCGCCTGGGTGGCTCAGTCGGTTGAGTGTCCAGCTTCAGCTCAGGTCATGATCTCACGGTTCGTGGGTTCAAGCCCCGCATCCGGCTCTGTGCTGACAGCTAGCTCAGAGCCTGGAGCCTGTCTTGAGGTTCTGTGTCTCCCTCTCTTTCTGACCCTCCCCTACTGGCACTGTCTCTCTCTGTCTCTCAAAAATAAATAAAAGATATTAAAAAATTTTTTAGATACCTCTATGGCATACTTCTTCATCTCCCTAACTCTGCATGAATGTCACCTTCTCAGTGAGACTCCTGACCTCCTTTCCTAGCCTACAGTCCAAAACCCCTTTTCCTGATTTTTAAAAAAGTTTTTTAAATGTTTATTTTTGAGAGAGAAAGAGACAGAACATGAGCAAGGGAGTGGCAGAGAGAGGGAGGGAGACACAGAATCTGAAGCAGGCTCCAGGCTCTGAGCTGTCAGCACAGAGCCCGATGCAGGACTTGAACTCAAGAACCATGAGATCATGACCTGGGCTGAAGTTGGACATTTAACTGACTAAGCTACTCAGGCACCCCCTTATCCTGATTTTTATAGCATTTTCTACCTTTTCAGGTAGCATATAATTTTTATTTATTTATTCTATATTTTATTTACGTTCCATCATCCTGGAAAAACTGGAATATTTTCTGCTTTGTTCATTCTTGTGTTCCCAGCACCTGGCTTTTTAATACATCAACTTGGCTAGGCTGAACTACATTCTTTAAAATTCCCTTCACTGTATGTTTTCTGTGAAGATGGGACACAAGGGAAGCTCTTGCGTGGAGTTTGGAGGGTGGAAGTGAAGCAGTCGCCCTGTCACAGCTAGTCCACGTGTTGCTCCTGCTGACTCACCTCATCGGTGTGAATCAGAAGCCCGGCCTGCGACAGCTCCACCTCTTAGAACTTTTCCTTTAGCTATACTTGACTTCCTGGGCCAGGTATGTGTTTTATCTCTACAACCAAGAGCCCTAACTTCCGCCGGACACTCACACCACCAAATTCAGAGGTAATAACAACACACACATTTTGTAGTTTAATGGGCTCAAATCATGTGTGTGATTGTGGCTTGTCTCTGATCCACTTTATATCAATCTTCCCTTTCAACTGATTGCCTTAGACTTCAGGCTTCAGTTTCAGATTGAAGACATCAGCCCTGTGGAGGCTGATTCACCATTGCCCAGGATTGTATAAGGCTGAATCCTTTTTCTTTTCTTTTCTTTTTTTTTTTTTAAATCTATCTGTCTACTTACCTACCAACCTACCTACCCATTCTAATGTCTAATTGCTGAATGAATTCTAACCCCTGACTTTGGTACCTGGAAATGGGCTAAGGTGCTTCCATATCAAAACCTAAAACATGGGAGTGGATATGGAATGAGGCAGTCTGCAGAAGTTGGAAACCCTGTAAGATTTCTGAGGAGAATATTGGTATGTCTTAAGTGCCTTGAATATATTCTTTGTACAATTTTGAATTATGTGGTGGCTAGCAGTGAAACTTAAAAGGAGTAGGAGAAAAATCTTACCAGAAACTGGCATAGAGGGCAGAAATGGTCCAAACTAAGGAGATTTCCAAAGTGTTCACTTACCGTCTGATTTCTTCTGGTTGAGATCCAGGAGAAAGAAACTTAGGTAAGGACTTGACACAAACAAACAAAAAAGCAGGAAAATGAGATGTTGAATGCTCTCAGATGCTTCAGATGGTCCAGCATGCTAAAATTTCAAAAAAGGAAGGAAGGAAGGGAGGGAGGGAGGAAGGAAGGAAAGAGGGGAGGAAGGAAGGAAGGGAGAGAGAGAGGAGAAAAGGAAGAAGCTCTGGGTAAGGATTTAACCCAGGGCAATGCCACAAAAACATTTTGTGAAAGAAGATGAAGTACAAAGTATGGCCATATTCAAATCTCAAAAAGGTCTAAAGTGGGGCCCCAGAGGAACTCAAGTCAGATTGAAAGCCCTCTAAAGAGATTAAAGTGTGCTACAGAGGATCCCTCCATCAAACTACTTCTAGGAAGTTTCAGGGCCTTGTCTTTCAAACATCTCAACTGCAGCCCAAGATAGAGAGAGAAGGGTTCATCCAGAAGAGCTTATGGGTGTAGCCTTTGTCTACTGGGTTTGGCCCCAAGACATTTCATAAGGGCTCACAAAGTTCTTGAAGGAGAAATATGCAGAAGCATCACCAGCTTGGGTTGAGAGAGACAGAGACAGTACAGAATGAGGAGAGTTGGCCTTTGAATCCTCAGACTTTTAAACACTTGCTACTTTTTGTGAAAAATGTTAAGATAACGAAGAGTGTGGAACCAGGAGCCCAGAGGGCAGAGTGGGAAAACATGAAGAATCATTTCAGATAAGAGACCTAACCAAAGACCTTCAACATTTATTTGCCTAGGAGAATTTCAGAATTGCATGGGACCAGTAATTCCCCTGTGTTTCCTACCTCAGTCTTTCAACCTAACTCTTTATAATGACTATCCCATGCCTATCCTACCGTTGCATGTTGCAGGGGGTGAGGGGGAAGATAATTGTCTCTTTTGCTTCCCAGGTCTGCATATTGCAAGGAAATATAGTTGACAAGTTATGTTTGAGGGATTATACTTGAGAGACCTCATCCATACTTGGACCTGATTCAAATAATGAGATTCTGAGCTTTGAGTGAATATTGAGAATTTTGAACTCTTTGGGAGCAGGACATATATTTTGCATTGAGGGCCAGAGGATGGACTATGGGTGGCCTCCTAGTGACCCCTGCCTCCTGGGATTCACACTCTTATGTAGTGTCTTCCTGCCGACTAGTGTTTGGGCTTATTGACTCTCTTCTAACAAGCAGAATACAGGGGAAGTGATAGGATGTCATTTCTGAGCTGGTGTTATAAAAAGTTGTGGTTTCCATCTGGGAGGCTCTCACTGTCTTTTGAATGGCTCAATCTGGGAAAATCCAGCTGCCATGTCATGAGGCAACCTGTGGCGAGTTCCATGGGAGTGAACTTGAAAGTGGACGTTCTAAGGCTTGCCAACTGCCATGTGAATAAGCTTGGAAGCAGATCCTCCCCAGTCAGTCCTTGAGATCACCGCATCCCGAGCCAAGACCTTGATTATAGCTCGAAAGAGAAGCTGAGCTGAAACTAGCCAGGAAGCTGCTCCTGGATTCCTGGTCTACAAAAACTGTTGGATAACAAATGTTTTGTAATTTTCAGTCTCTACATGTTGCTATACTTTACTATCTAGAAATGGGTAAAAAATACACTTCTACTCTAGAGGACAGTCTGCACTCTAAGATTCTAAGTGCTATTATGTAATATCTTGTGAAGGGGCAATTCCAACCTCCTTAACAGGATGATCTTGTCAATGAACACTTATGTATCATTTGAAGAATGCTAACCCCAAATTTCTGCCTCCTATCTCTCTACTGTCTTACTTGATCTTTTGGTTGACTCCTTTAATTATAAAATGATAGCTACAAAGATCATTAGGGTGTGATGTTCCCTTGTGTCCTTAGACTTGTCCCAGGTTCGAATGCTCAAAGATAAACGGACGGCATCAATACATAACAAATAACCCACTTGTCGGCATGTTTTCTCTGTGCTAGGAACTATGAAAATTGCTTGTGATATAATCCTTTCAGGTTATTTTCATATCAAGGTTTTGGTATCATCATTACTCCTACATTAAAGAGACTTGCCCAATGTCATTATTATTTTATTTGAAGTACAGATCATTTTATTCCCACTTTAAAGACACTTGCCCAGTGTCACAGATTGGTAAGAGGTGGATCTGAACTTTGAGCTCAGGCCTGCCTTTCTGCACAGCCTGAACTCTTAACAACCCCGTGCAAAAAGATCTCTGGTACCTCTTATAAACAAGTGAATATGCTGTAGAGTAGATTCTTTTCATGGCACAATACTTATGGAACAGAACTATGGCAAGCCTTTTCCATGTCTTCGTGGATGTCGCTGGAAAGGGGTTTGGAATCTAAACAGATTCTTTGCCAAAGCTGAGCTCATGATGTTTTGAAGAGAGCGGTGAATGCCCAAGATGAAATAAACTTTGTCACTAGGTATAGCTTCTGCCCCTCAGAAAACTTTAGCATTTGAAATGTAGTTTCGAATGTAGGAGATATTTTATCTGGCCAGTTATATTGATTTCAGGATCAGGAGTACACAATCCTGGGGGGTCGGTCTCAGGGTTCACAGAGACTGCTGGCTGAAGAGAACAAAACCCGCCTGCCTTCTCCTGAAACCAAGTCCACCCTCTCTTTGCTTCTCATGAAGGAAAAAAGAAGATTGATGTGCAGTAAACTGTTATGTGCCAGCGCATTTCCTAAATGTCTTACGTTCTGCCTCTAGGGTCATTCTGACAAATTCCATTCACTCCTTTGTTCATTAAAAGATAATTGAAGTATAAAATATAATGGATTCCTTGATATTAACAGGTATCTTTGTTGTATTTGAAAAAAACGGTTCTTTTGTTAAGGGTTTGGCATTAGTACAATTTTTTAAAAATGGAATTTTAGGGTAAGGTTCCTAACTAAATATTTGTTCCTATTTGCTTTTTCCTCTCACTAATTTTCCCACAGACTTCTTTTTTCTTTTTCAAAATCAAAGCCCTTCTATCTCTCACTTTTAAGTTTCAGTATAATTCAAAAAATAATTGTTAGAAAATACAGTCCATGGCTTTTCTTCTTTTTTGGTTTTGGGGTTTTTTTTGGTTTGTTTTTTCAGTCTACTTTCTCATACTCAGACAATGCATTAAGTCACAGGGTGATGGTCAGGCCAAAGTTTATCTTATCACACCAGAGTTTTTAGGTCATTTCCAGTTTTCTTATTTTTTCTTTTCAGACTTTCACTTGAAAAGAAAATTAATTGGGAAACACCAGTAAAGCTTTTTTCCTTCCTCTTTCGGCGACTCAACTGCCAACTGCCAATTCTTTCTGAATTCTTTATCGGATGTGCACAAGAGACAGGGAAATTGTGGCTGTTCCTGGAGCTGGCAATAGTTAAATGGAATTCTGGAGAGTGACTCAAGCCCACATGCATTTTGTAGAGTCTTTTGATTATACACAGCTTTCTCCGAGACATAAAAACCTCTTGAAGGATTAGCTTGCTAGAGAGAATTACCATTTTGGAAGATTTGTATCACATTTCAATGACAAAATTATTCAAAAAAAATGCTCTCCGTAAATAATCTCTAACTTCTCACAAACATCTGAGCTCTTGAGGCCAGAATCAGGGCATGATTTGCATAGATTAAATACACACACGTACACACACACTCACATTTACTAATCCAAAGGTCTCACAATTGTGTTATGATACTCTCTGGAAACTTCTGTCAGAATAACTGTACTAAAGCTTTAAAGGAGCCTGTGATACAGACTATGAAAACATTGTTGTAGAAACCTTATTTTACCACTGATGTATTTCAGTTATATTAAGGTCACAGCTGAATTAACTTGTTTAAAATCCAAGTATGTTATGTGTATCTTTTCCTCAGTAGACTAATGTGAACTACAAAGTTTATTGTTTTGTTTATTTTTTTATTTAATGCCTTAAGGGACATAAATCATATATTATAAACTTTTTTTTCCTTTTTAAAAAATAGTTTATTATCAAATTGGTTTCCATACAACACCCAGTGCTCTTCCCCACAAGTGCCCTCCTCCATCACCACCACCTCCCTTCCCCCTCCCTCTCCCCCTTCAGCCCTCAGTTCATTTTCAGTATTCAATAGTCTCTCAGGTTTTGCATCCCTCTCTCTCCCCCAACTCTCTTTCCCTCTTCCCCTTCCCCTGGTCCTCCATCAGGTTTCTCCTGTTTTCCTGTTAGACCTATGAGTGCAAACATATGGTATTTGTCCTTCTCTGCCTGACTTATTTAGCTTAGAATGACACCCTCGAGGTCCACCCACTTTCCTACCTATTATAAACACATATCCTATGATGACTCTTCTGTTAGATTTAAATCTCATTGTTTTCAAAATGCAATCCTGGCCATTGCTATTATCTGAGTTAGCTCTATCAAGTTCCCTGAGATTCATTATTTTTATAAGACTACTTGATGTTTGGTGAAATATTTTGTTGTATTATGCTTCTGCCTTATTAGACTTTTGAGACATCATAGAGTATTAATTCTGGACAATAACTTAAAATTTTGTGCACTTGGTTAAATTCTCATTAGAAATAGTAAACAGAGGCTGAGTAATTTTGCACATTTGACTGATGACTGACCACTGTTACAAGAAACAAAATATCACTCAAATGCTACCTTCTCTGTGAAGATGGAGTCCATGTCAAGTGAAAATGTAATTCACTTTACAAATCAGCCCAATAGTTGTCTTGGCTTTTGGGCTCCAGTCAAATATTTCATGGAAGAAACGTAGTAGAGTGACTTTGTGCCCTTCCCCCTTATCTGAGACTTCCCTTGGTCAGGCTCCCCCGTTCCAACTTTCCCTTCCCAAAGTAAATGGTAGTGAGAAGTTTTGGAGATGTTAGCTCTGAGTTCAAAATGTTCTCTGACAGAAAAATTTCAGAGAATGTGCTCATGCTTGTGTGAATATAAGCAGGTGTGTTTCTATGGCTGGGATGAGGGTGGGCAAGATGGAGAGGTAGCTGGGAGGTGGGAGAGAGAGCTGTGATATTCCTGGAAATAATTTGCTCCCGTGTCATCCTGGTAAAAGGCATCCCCCTTAAATCAGACAGACATAATGAATGGTGTGATACCTGGTATCCTGCATAGTTATAAATACATGGCCTTTCATGCTAGAGATGGCCCATTACCACTCGCTAAAATAGTCTGTCACAGTGGTGCTCTGGGGCCATTCATTTTTTATGACCCCCGTGGCAATGTGACTGGGATTTCCTGAAACCTTGCTCAGGTCCCTGCACGGTATGTGCTCCACTTCAATACCCTCTGACTCCTTTCTTCCAAAGGTTATCATGTCTTGGTTCTATTTGTGTGTGTGTGTGTGTGTGTGTGTGTGTGTGTGTGTGTGTGTGAGAGAGAGAGAGAGAGAGAGAGAGAGAGAGAGAGAGAGAGAGAGAGAGAGAGAACATGTATTTTTCAAAGATAAACATTACACAGAGCAACAACCAAGCTTGGCTTTGCTGGAAACAGCTTATCCACACAGTGAAGTTTGGTTAAAATGCAATCTTACAATGTTTGGAATGTTCAAAGTTTCCAGTTTAATGCATAGAAAGTAAGAAATTTTAAAAAGCATTTGAAAAATTATCTCTCCATTCTGAAGCTCAGATTTCACATTGTGAAAGGCAAAACTTTCGCCTAGCAATCGCAGCTGAACTGGGCCTCCTGATTTGCTGGCTGCTTCAAATAACAGTTGTCCCTTTGATAGTCCTGACACCTATCTCCTTTCACAATCTAGTGCTTCTCCTGTACTTTGTAACATATCCCATCTGTTTTTTAGGGCCCCTGTCATAAGGAAACCTGGAAGAGCGAAGAAAGGCCTGATTGATCACAAGGTCCTATCAAATGTCAAAGCTGGCCCTGGCTGACCTCCCATCTATTCAGAGCTGCTTTGATTTAATCTCCAAACTGGCTGCTTCTCTAGGCTGTGAGTTCTATGTGCAACCCATGTGTCAGCATTGAGATATGACCTGCTTCACGCTCCATTCATCTCATTTGAAGGACGGAAATTAAACTGGAGGGTCGAAGAGGGGAACTGCTCAGAATACACACACGTTAACTGAAGGCTTTTGTGTGGGTGCATTATAAGAGTCTGAACAACCATTAAAAATTATATTAAAATGAAATTGATCTTTACTCCACTGAAATGGTTTAGGACTTTGCCCCCTTCCACTACCCCATCATCTCTTCTTTCTTGTAGCAATCATGTGAAACTGGTCTCATTAAGGTTCAAAGTAAAGGAGAGAGAAATTTACAAATTTTCAGTTTGTTTTTTAGAAAATTAACTTATTGCTTGTAATTTGCACAGTACATATGTGGAAAAAATAGAGATCCTAAAAGCTGATAACCAGACTAATAGAAATGTAGACTGCTGTGTTTAGCATTATTGATTAATGTAAGTTTCACTTTTCAAGTTTTTTTTAATTCATTTAAAGCCCAAACTTTGGGAATAGTCCTGTAACTATCCTGACACAATGCTGTAGTAAAAATCTATGTATCCTCAGTTCCATTATTTCTTTCTCAACTTGCCTTGCTCTTTTTATTGGTCTTTTATACTGTTAAGCAAGGTTAGGAACTGCTGGAAGCTTGACTCCTTATAGATTTGTTTGTTATAATCTCAAAAGTAAACTCTATTTTATCTACTACAGGTGTTCCAAAATCATGACCATAGGATAATTATATTCTAAATGTGTTTGGAAAGAGAGTTATGTTTATTTCTACATGTATCCATTAGCTCATACATGCACGCATTTGTTATTGGAACTCTGTACTATAATGATATCCAGATAGGGAAAATACTTTTTATTCTTTATTTATAAAGTGTATTATTGCATGTTTCCTGTTATAATAGTAGTGTATATCCACTGTCAATAAACAGTCAAAAAAGACAGGTGAGGAGAGAATGAGACAGAGACAGAGAGGCAGAGACAGAGATGCACAGCTAGTATACGAATACTTTTGATTTTCCTTTGTGGAATCATGTTGTTCCTTTTTGGGAGAAGACTGCACTTTCACTTGTTTCTGTTACCCCCCCTTTATGTGTATATAATACCATTTTGTATGGAAGTGACTATTTTATTTTGTTAATATTTCCCTAAGGCCATTTAAGCCTTTTTAAAAATTTTTGCCACTATAAATGTTATTATATAAAATGCTTTTATGCTTTCATGATTTTCTAAAAAATTCTTTAATATGAAAAGAGGCTGTGCCCAATTTACTATTTTCAGTCAAAAGTGTTATCTTTTCTTTTACAGTTCCTCATTTGAATATCCACTTGGAAATAGCTTTCCCTCCTAAATAATCACATGTGTTTTTGTTAGTACATATTACTTACTTGTTTTATATTTAATACGTGTAAGAGAATGAATTCTATAGTGAATATCAGTGTTATTTCTACATAAACCATTTCCCAGCACTTATGGAAAAGATTTCAAATGGTAGTTATATGAAGGGAAAGATTCTGAACATCTGAGGCATTCAGAGAATGCCATTTAAGCATTTAGTTTGCAAGGAGGGAAGCAGAGAACACAATATGACTGTATCTCTCTTGTACTGCTTCTCAGTAAAATCTCTCTTCCTGCATATCCTTATGTAAATATCTTATTACTTGAGGCAGAATGCATTAAAAATGCATTTTGCAAGTTAATTCATTCCTTACAGTGCCAGGTGGGAAGCGAGTTCATTGTTTTAGTGTGGTGCTTTGCAATAGAATTTTGTGCAATGATGAAAATGTTCTGTATTTGCAGTTTTCAATATGGAGGCCACTGGCTACACGTGGCGGCTGAACATGTGAAATGTAGTTACTGCAACTGAGGAACTGAATAATTTTATGTAATTTAAATTGTGGCCAGTGGCTCTCTTATTGAACAATATAGTTTTGGTAGTTTTGCCATTATTTAAACTATTACAATGGCTTGTTAAACATTGTGGATGTTTACCCAGTTATTCAAGTTCATTTCATTGAAGAATAAATATTAGATGGTGAGGAACTTATAATCTTGGAGTAAAATAATAAGAAAGATAAAACCTACTTGTGCACTGAAAGACATTTTTCACATTTTTTTCAGAGAAGAAGATTGAAAGTTTCAATAAAGAAAGATCATGATGATATCTTCATGGAACCCTTGGGTAAGATGGATTGGTAGAGAATAAAATGATCTGGGCTTTAAAATTGGCTTTGATACTAACCACCGATTGAGTGAGTCACTTTTGGTGGTCTTAGTTACTTGATATTCATGACAGAGGGTTTGATATAAATAATTCTTTGTTCTTACTGTGGATAAATGGTATGAATCTCTTCTGTTTTATATTCAGAATCAAATACTACGTTTTCCTTCATATCTCAGTAATGTGTTTAAGTAAGTACCCCGTACTGGATGCCTTGTTAGTGCTTAGTAAGTATTTGTTGAATGAATGGCTATACTTAAAAGTTGTCTGCTTGAATCAATAGCTGCTTTCGCCATCCATCCTTGTAGTTTGCTACTTTCCACACTCAGACCGGGCAAGAGTTTCAAACACGCATGGTTTTGATGCAAGGGAAACCTTTGGCTGCAGAGCGGCGGAGGGTCATTGGCACAGACCCTGCTCTGGAGTTGCTAAAAGGCTCCACTTCCAGAGATGGTCAAGGAAGTACGAAATTCCCGAACCTGGCTGACCTTCTTAAAGGAAACTCCTCAGGTTTGAAAATAGTACACTGAGGAGATGATAGGAATGCCGGAGAAGGGCCAGAATACAATGAAGGCTTAGCTCCCTGGTACTTATCATTTATGACTCTCTGAAAAGGAAGTTCCATATCTCAGCCATACTACCCTGATGACTCAAGTCCAGTCCTTCTTTTATATTTTGACACATTATATATTTTACTTGTTAGATATTTAATATTTCCTTCTTTGGGACATAGTTGGTTTTTAATGTGATGATGTATTTTTAAGCCAATGAAACTGTTAAGTTGAGTAAGGACAAAGATGCAAATCTTATCCCTGCACAGAGTTTTCTGTATCTCACAAACCACAGCCCAGTGTAATCTACTCTTTTTCATATGAACAAAGGTGAGATCAAATATATGGGAAGAAATTGTCTAAACGGGAAAATGTTATACAGACATTATTAGTTGTCATTATGGTAGGAATTGATATTGTAGGTAATTTAATATTTAGTCTTATTTCTATTACATGCTCTCACCCGGGAACTTGGTTAACATTTTTTGGAGCTCACTATAGATATCTTGAAATCTTCCCAGAATTTCTAGGATTTCAATCCTACAAGAATGTCTAAGGAACATTCATTATGCTCTTCCCTGAGAAGAGATAATATTAAAAATTAATGACCATTTCAGTCCTTGGGGATGTAATATAATTCAGGGGAGGGGAGGAGGTCTGTCACTACCCTTTTCAAGGGCAATTCACAACAACAATTTGAGTGATAAATCCCTGAAGCTTGATGTTCTTCTACCCATTGTGGAATGTGAGTGTTGACAGTGTCTCCTTTTAAAAGGAGCAATATTTCATTTTAAATTAGTGCATCTGGTTGAGAAAAAAAAAGTCAGCGTGTAGTAAGAGCTACGTAGATGTTCATATCTTTTACTCTCATGAATTTCACAACTAAAACAATATCTAAAGAAATAGCTCAATAGAAATAAAAATCTAAGGGAATGAATACTCTACTTATGCCTCATCAATAATGAAAAGAACTTGGACACAGTTTAAATGTCCATTACTAGGGAATGCTAAAAGAAATTAAAGTATACTGTCAAGAAAACACATGAGGAAGATGTTAACTTTTAACATTTTAGAGTCTATATGCATAAATGTTAATGCCATAATGTCAAGTGGAAAAACAGTAAAATGAATATTTGTACTTAAGTGTATGAGATATTTATATATATAGGCACTAGCAATCCACAAATAGAGTTGTTTCATTGGGTGGAAGTTTTCTATTATATAAAGAACATAGCTTTGGGATTAGAGCTAGGTTTGAATTCCAACTTGCCTAAAACTGACAGTGGCAAATTATGAACCTTTCCAAATATTAGTTATTTTTTTTTCTTATTAATGTGTGTGTGTGTGTGTGTGTGTGTGTGTGTGTGAAAATTAAGTAAGCAAATCCATTTAAAGAGCCCAGGTCATAGTAGGAGTTCAATACCACTATTTCCCTTTTCTTTACTAAATACCTGAGACTTCCTTAGGATGATAAATTTTACTTGAACTGATTTTTGTAGAAATTTCAATATTCTTGTTTTTGACTCAAATAAAAATTTTTAGAAGGCAATTAGAAATTAAGGATTTACATGGTAGCTCTTTTATAATTGGTGATCGTTATATTTCAACAGATTTCAAAAGGATATTAAATATCATGAATTGGAGGCCAATTACTATATGCAGTTGAAAACAAAAGCTCAGAATGGTATAATAATTTGTGATAGCTAGTTTTATGTGTCAACCTGACTGGCCACAAGGTGCCCAGGTTAAGCATACTATCTGGCTGTGTCTGTAAGGGCACATCCAGATGAGATTAGTATTGGACAAAGGCTCTGAACTAACACTATTTCCAGGAGACTCAAAACCATTACTGTGGTCCACCAGTTAGAGTTGGAGCTTTCAGATATCAGATAATCAGGGGAATTTTAGCTCAGGACTACCTTACAGTAGGCCCGGTGGGTCCTAGACCTTATCCTGTGATATTTCTGCAGTTCTAGAATGCATAGTTGGAACATACATACTGAATAGCTGGCAGAACCCCCACACTGGTTCTGATCTATAGAATAAGCACTATCATGGTGAAAAGGGACAAAGGGAAGCCATTAAAACTGATCCTCCCTAGCAAAATAGTAAATCAAAAGCAATACCACATTCCCAGAGGGATTGGAGAGGTGAGTGCCACCATTAAGGTCTTGAAGGATGCAGGGGTGGTGTTTTCTGCCACATCTCCTTCCAACTCTCCCATTTTGCAGAAGACATGCATAAGACAGGTGGCTTGTGGAGAATGACCAGTGGGTTATTGAAAGTTAACCAGATGGTAGCTCTGATTACAATTGTTTTAACCAGATGTGGTTTTATTGCTTAAGGAAATTAACACATTCCCTGATCCCTGATATATACCTATTGATCTGGAAAATTCCTTTTTCTCCATCTCTGTCCATAATGTCTGCCCTAAACAGTTTTCTTTCAGTTGGTAAAGTGATCAATACACCTTCACTGTCCTGTCTCAGGGGCACATCAACTCTTCAGCCACCTTGTGTCTTAATTTAGTTTTCAGAGATCTTGATCTCCTTTCCCTTCCAAAAGATATCATCCCAGGGACACCTGGGTAATTCAGTCAGTTAAGCATCTGACTTTGGCTCAGGTCATGATCTCACGGTTCGTGGGTTTGAACCCCGCATCGGCTCTGTGCTGACAGCTAGCTCAGAGCCTGGAGCCTGTCTTTGGATTCTGTGTCTCCCTCTCTTTCTGTGCCTTCCCTGCTCACGCTGTCTCTCTCTCTATCAAAAACAAATAAAAACATTAAAAAGAAAAAGAAACAAAAGATATCACCCCAGTCCATGACATGGATGATAGCGTGCTGATTAGGCCTAGCGCACAAGAGGTAGCAAGTACGCTAGCCTTGCTCTGACATTTTTAGGTCAGAGGGTATGAAATAAAACTAACTAAACTTCATGGGCCTTTTATCTCAGTGAAACTTCTAGGGGTCTCGTGGTGGGCATGCAAAGATATCCCTCCCAAGGTAAAAGGTAAGTTTTTGCATCAGACCCTCTTACTACCCCAAAACAGGCATGGAACCTATTGGGGCTCTCTGGATTTTGGAGGGAGTTAACAGGTTGGTTCAGGTGGCCGATTCTAACTACCTAAAGGAGATTGGACTGCTATTCCACAATGGCAATAAGGAAGAGTAAGTATGGGATAGAGGATATGCCTTAAGGCATCTCTTAATATTGCCAGTCCCAGATTAAGATCAATGAAAAATTACAGCCCCCCAATCCAGGCAGGACTGCTAATAACTCAGACTACAAGAACAAAGATTAGGGTCACTCTACCAGGTAAAGAGCCATGACCAGTTGAGGTATTTGAAAGCAAAGGGATTATAGACCAGTAGTGGAAGAAATAGTTATAAATACCACCTATGACCATATGACCAGTTACAGAAATGAAGACTGATTTTCATGAATATTTCCTCTTTATTTTGCTATGAATGCACTTGTGAATGTGTCTGTATGTTCTTTGTATCTACTGGTATGTATGTATGTGTGTATTTGTTTTCTTTGCTCTCTTATTTCCTTATCATGTAAAATAATATATATTAACTTTATATCATAGCATTCAAGTATTGCTAATTTTTAAAAATTATCATACGTATTGCTGATTTTAAATCATAGTACTTAAGTTATAGGATGTTAAGGAGAATAGAAAACATGAATCAAAGACATTACCTTGTCTTCTGGGTCAGGAATTTGTGAAGTTTTTGTTGTACACAGGATAGTTGTATAAGATTAGGTGGAATTATGGCCTTGTTATTGTCTTTATTTGAAGATTAAACATGGTTTAAGAAGATGCACATAGGTGTCAAGTTGACAAGATGTGGACTTAATGATTGTTAATTTTGTGTATAAATTTTGTCATGAGGTGCACAGATTAAACATTATTTCTGGTGTGTCTGTAGGAGTCTTTCAGGTGAGGTTAGCATTTGAACCAGTGGGCTCAGTAAAGTGGAACGCCCTCACCAGAGTGAGTCTTTTGCTTCTGTTCCTCTGAAGAACCCTGACTAATCCACATCGATCTTGTCTATAAACTAGAGCAGTTTGCATTTGTTCTCCCCATACTGTTGACATTAAATTCTGGAACACTTATATATACTTTCCATTAACCTTCTGGGAGTTTCTTTCTATGGATTCAAGGATGGAATGTCCCCCTAATAGAAGGCAATTTTGAAATACCTAGAAACTCACTATGTAGTATATTTGAGTATTTAAATTTTTTAAATGTTTATTTTTGAGGAAGAGAGAGAGAGAGACTGTGTGTGAATGGGGCAGGTGCAGAGAGAGAGGGAGACACAGAATCGAAAGTGGCTCCAGCTCTGAGCTGTCAGCACAGAGCCCAACATGGGGCTCAAACTCACGGACCCCAAGATCATGACCTGAGCAGAAGTTGGACGCTTAACCTACTGAGCCACACAGGTGCTCCTATATTTGAGTATTTAAAAGAAATTTGTTTTATAAATGAAATAAGATGGGCAATGGTGGAAAAATTGACCTTTGCCACTTTGTAGTAGAGGCCAGAGAGGACAAGGGAAGATCGAACAAGGGGATTAAAGTTCTTTGTCAAGTGAAGCTCTTCCTTGTATCCATGCTTAATTACAAAAGGAAATTAGGAACAAGCACATGTATATTACTGCCTGTATTAATGTAGAGTTTAATTGGTTTGGAGTAAATTAATGGCTGCTTGCAATATTTCTGGCAATTTGTTATAAGCTGTGTAATTTTAAATTGGTTTCTTGAAAATGCTGGATAAAACATTTTAATTCACACATTGCTTTAGGAATTGATTGGGGGATAATAAAATATAATGAAATGTTTTACCTCAGATGGTTGTAAGTTCTATTTGCTCTGCAATTTTTTTTAAAACTTGAACGCAAATAATGAATACACTGCTAGGATCTTTAGAAGCGCTGTAACTGTTTGTAAGTTACTCATCTCTCTCTCCATTGGGCAAACTATAGCTATTTTAAAATTCTATTTTCTTGAAGCAGAAGAGAACAAGGAAAATCCTCTAGGGCTTTCCTCTTTTATCCAAGAAAAATTATATGTGAAATTGAAAAGCAAGGAGGTATAAAAATCTGGCAACTCAGCAAGGAAATTATTATAAGAGATTTGAAATTGGGACACTTGCATTTGGGCCACTAACGAGAAGTTCCATGAATTCTTAGCTGGTTTGTGGTAGCAATAGGATTCCATATGACCAACTGTGAAATGGAGATGATGTCAGTGTCTTTTACCTGATGTGAAAATTAACTGCAAGTCATCTGGGGAAAATGATAGTTATTCTTCTAAGATAGTCAACCAAAAAGAAAGCAGTGGTGTTTATTAGCATCAATTTTTTTTGAAGATTATTTTCCTGCTGTGACAATAGGTACCTGGGGGAATTTCAAGCAAAAAAAATCTGAGCATTTGAAACCCCTCCAAGAACATAGGGCCCCTCCATGTTTTGGAAATTGGGCTCCTCTCCCTTCCTTGCTAGCCAGCCTTCACTTCCTGTTGGCTTTCTTCATTCCAACTAAAAATTTCAGCTTTCAGAAATACAATGACCCACAGTTTCCCTGATCTCCTTTTGAAAACTTCTTTTACCATTATTTTCTTTTGTGGCTGAGCAGTCAGTAATAGAACCTAGAAAAGAACTCTGGAAGAGCTTATGACCCAAATATTCCAGAATTTATCCTCAAGTTACCAAATGATATTACTACTGACAAAGCAATGTTTCCCCCACCCCCTCACAAATGCTCTGTTTTCCCTTTCTGTTACTGTCCTACATTTTATGGATTCTTTTCTGAAATATCTAATTTCCTCATGCCAGTTCCTTTCTCTTACTTTCAACTTGAAAGCCTGTTCTAAGAAAAGCTTTCCCCAGCTTTGCTTCTCTTCTGCTTGCTCTCTCTGAAGGTTGTACTTCTATTATAGAGTTAATAATATTGTGTATTACAAGTTTTTACATATGAATTTGATTCTCCCATTGGGCTTGAGAGCTCCTTGAAAGCTAGAACTGTATTGTATTCTTTTGTAGCTTATGTTCATGTACACAGTAAGCACCCAACAACATATGCTAACTTACTTAAACTAAGGTGTAAATGACTGATAAAGTTTATTTCTTACATTGGCAATATATTTTAACAAGTGGGTATAGATATCATCTTGGAGGCTTGGGGAATTAGTAAGAAGACAAGGCCTTCTTTTCTTATTTTGGTTTTAATCGAAGGCGACTTTTTGGCACATCTGAAGTAACATCACAAAAGCTCTTTTTCTTTTCTGTCTACCTCTGAAGCCATTTGTGGATTCCCAGTTTTGTTTGTTTGTTTGTTTGTTTCCATTCTTACTTTCTAGAAGTTTTAGTCTTCGTTGTAAGCTGGAAATGTAGAGACCATTTGGGAGTAGCGGTGGCTCTTTTTTCTTCTTTTACTTGTATTTGTTTCTCTTTTTGGCAAAAAGCTTTCTCCAGCTTTATTTAGCTTCCTCGCTGTATCCTTTTAAAGTGGCAGGAAAGTTTATATAATCTATAAAGAAATTGAAGTTCAGAGAGTCTGGCTGCTTGAATTCATTAAGATTGAAAAACTAGAATTTTTATCCATCCTCTTCATTACCCAAATTCAGTAGTCTTTCATCCTAAAATAACCTTATATAGCATATCATAATGTTAGGATATTTTCTCAGTAAATTTAGAGATCAAGTACATAATATTAGACACTATGAAATGTTCTGATTCAATAACACTTTATCACACTGATTCTTCTGCCCTTGAAGTCTAAGAGATGTTTCTGTCCATCCACAGACAATATCCCTTTATTTAAGTTTAGATTTTTTTATTAACTTCATTGATGTGTCACTACAACTAATCACCCTAGGTATTCTTAGCACATCAACATAGTGATTAAAATAACAATAATCTCTAGAAATGAAGATTAAATTGATGTTGATGTTAAACTTTGCCATAATCCTCAGAATCATTTTGGTCTTAGTACCAGATAAATTTATATGACAAGAGTTAAATTGGACCACCTGTGACATATACCTTCAGAGACATGTTTTATCAATGACTGTCTTGAATTTTCAAGGTCCATCCTTAGAAGGCTATTAATAACTCCTATGATTTCATTATCCTTCTAACTAAGTATCACCATGTTCAAAAACAGACTCAACTCAATCTAAACAAATGAAGATCATTAAAAGATTAATATATATGATACAACCAAATATCATTTTTATGTATATAAAAAAAGAGATAGATAAACCAAAAGATATCAGCCATAGTAAAGATTAGCATATAAACCCCATATGGGAGTTTCTTCTTTCTACTTTACTGGTATCAAGAACTTCTAAAAAGTGAACATAGCACATTTTCCTTTTCTCCAGTCAAAGTTGTATGTTGATTTTTGGCTGTGGATACTGAACCTTGCCTACCTCAATCAACCATATCTATCTGAAGCCTTTTGAGTCTGGCCAACCCACAGATAACAAAACTTTTTAGTGTTGATTCCCCAGAAGTGGCTTCACCCTGATTATTCCTTTTTACTTTCCAGTAACAATTTTATTTGTCACTTGATGTCAGCCCTACTCAGCCTACTTTGTTTAGGAGTGCAATTCTTTGGTAATTTTGGAGTCCCATTTCTTTCCTGGGCATTTGACTTTGGTCTCTTTGGCCAGTCCTATGGCATTTTCCCTCAACTTCATTCAGAAATCTCTTGCCTTGCAATAATGAAAGCCTAACAGAGAATAGGATGAAGTAGAAAGCATGCCCAAACCTGAAGAATACTTAGAATAGGGATGTATATTGCCACTGACATTTTTTTGCTTGTCTTTCTTCTCTTTTCATACCCACGTCTTTCTTTTCTCATATTGCAGGATTCATTTATGTTTTCTAGTCGTTGTGACAAGAAGTAGTTTCTGTATTCATTTCTCAGGAATTCATCACTTCTTTTCAAACAAGCAACTAAAATGAGCAAGAATCCCAAAGACACATTCCAAATACTCAGATAAGAATGATTTACTCAGCCTGGGTCGGATGCCCACCCGAGGGCCAATCACATGTAACCAGGGGGCAGGGTAATGTTATATCATCAGGGAAAGCCTGTAGTAACCATGTGGATATATGAGTTTAGCAGGTTGAGGGAAAGGAGTAATTAGCATGTGCCAAAAAAATTTTTTTTCAGAGGAAATTCTGTTCTCAATACAGTAGTCTTTTACAACCCTTTTCTCTCAAGTGCTAGATCATTTTTCCAAGAATCACAGGACTTTACAGCCTATGCCAAAAGTAACCAAAAATCAAGTGGTTTGATGCTCCTTTGCTTTAGATCTCTGCTCGGTGAGGTTTTATGTGTCTTGTCTTTTGAAAATGAAATTTTATTTATTGTGTCTTCTGCTCTTATAATTAGCTCAAGAACATAGCTTCCTTGGCTAGCATTTATTTATTTTAGACAGAAACACAGAAGCCTGTCTTCTGGCTGTCTCCCTCTCCCTATGCTTTACCATCTCCTCCTAATTGAGGAAAAATTCTAAAGAAAGCTAATGGTCATTACTGGTGTCAACCTTGCCACTATCTATTCACTCTATGTTACTCTAGGCTCATTTCCCCCCTTCTAATGAAGGCGTGATATTCCCAAGGGGAATTCAACTTGAATTATGATGTCTCTGCTTTATAATTTGGCATTTTGCTAAAGATTACCCTTTCACTGGGCCTTGAGGCTACTGGGGGTTCTTTCCTTTGATCTTGTGTTCTTCCTTAGGCCTTGTCTGTTCCCTTTCTAGAAACTCCTTTCTGATGCTAAAATTATAGTCATACTGTAGTTGTCTTCTCAGATCATTGGGTGAAACAGAAATAACAACACACTCACAAAATACTAAATAATGATTGGTGATGGACTCTAGTTAAAATAATTCAACTTGAATTATGACAAGTCATGAAAACCCTAACATTTCAAGCACTCATAGAAAGTGGCTGTAGTAATTAATAAACATAGAATTAATTATTAGAATCTGCAAGCTATAAATTCTTCATCAAACAAAGACAGAATTCAGGCATGTTAACTTTCTGATGTGTTTTGGTACAGTGGTTCCCAGATCTGGCTGCATATAAGAACTAACCAAGACACTATTTAAAAACACAGATTACTAAACTCTACCCAAAATTTGTTGGAATGAGAATCTTTTGGGGAGGGATTTTAATGCCTCTTGGGTCTTGATGGTTAGCTAAACTGGAAATCACTGATTTCTATTGCAGCTATACTTCTTCCTTTAAGTAAATTCCAGGAAGTCATATTTACTCACAAATGTGACATTGGCAGAGCAGAAGTCAACTTTACTGGTAAGTCCAGAGAATTATTTGGTATGTCCCCATAATCCCAGTCCCAGGTAGTTCTACCTTCTGCATTCCTTGTTTCCACTTGGCATGTTTTCATAAAACCTTCCTGCATCAGATCCTATCCCATCAAGTCTAAGTAGAGATACAATGGCTCTTCTCCATACCCAAAGTCTGGGCTGATTTGAGAGGGAAGAGCCATATTCCCCTTGGCTACAAAGTATCCAGGAGATGGAAGTGAGAGAAGCACCACATGGAAGAAACTGCTTGTCTTCTAGCCTCTTGGGCTTTTTCCTGTCTTCAGCCAGGACCACTTGCATCCCTGCCTGTAGCTTCAGCCCCACCCTACTCATTCAGACCAATCTGATCTTGGACATGAACAAAAATGGAGCTTTGTCCCAACCTTGAGGACATCTCTTCCAGCCTAACCCTGATGTTGTGATCTGACTCTGATAACCAGGTTTCAGCCTCCCTCTACGGACTTTATCTGGAGGGTCTCACTGATTCTTTAATATAGAAATCCTGGAATTACATACATGTTTCTATAGTTTATGTTTCTGGTTATTTTCATTATCACTTTCACTACTGGGTGAAAGTGTAGTATAACGCAATATTTGTGTGTTTCTCTTTTAGCAGAAATATCCATAAGGTATCACCCCAAAATATGGCTGGGAACGCATTGTCCATATACAGTATTTGGTTGCAGGACATTTTGGTGTGCTGATCAAAAATATGTTTTGTCCTGATTTTTTGGGTAAAGTAACTGTGTTTCAAACCATACCTATCTAGAAATATTACAAAATGTAACTCATTCTAAGAAGGGCAATTAATTTTTATTGTAATTACTTATTATCCCCACTAAGAACAATTAATATATATGACTACTAGTAATTTAAATGAATATAATAATAAGAGCAACATCTGGAATTTTATTTAAAATAAAATAAAAGGCCCAAATATTTATGAAAATATTTATTTAAAAGGCCCAAATATTATGAAAAAGAATGAGTTAGTTTTATAAAACATTTCTTAGGTGTTCTTCTAGTTACTTATAAGAAATATATATTCACCTACATGCTACCTATGTGGTGAAGAAATTGTTCTCTCAAAGCCAAATATAGATTAGGATAAGGGCTTTATAATATATCAGATCAAATAGTTGTAAAATATCTTGACAAGCATTACTAAGAACAAATGAAATTATATTATTACAAAAACAATCTGATCTGACTCCAGCAAACCCCACTTAGAGTGATATTATATAGCAAAACTAACATTTCTGCAAAATATCCTTTGCACCTAGGCTGACATGAGTTAGAATTGGTAAATCACAATAGGCATTCAACTATAAGGCACAAATTAGAAGAGATTTATTTAGAGGCTTTAAATCTGAGAAGGAGTTTTAAAGTTGACTCTACGTAAAGGATGTTCCTGTTTTTATGAATGCTAATTACCAAAAATTATAACATAATTCATCTGCATTGTCACTGAACTGCCTAGGGAAACTCACACAGATTTTCTCACTTAAATGAGTCTGTTAGTGTAGCATGCAGCAATACCAAGAGTGAATAGGGCCAATTTGTTCAGATAATGGTATTGAATTATAAAGAGAGATGGTGAGATTCTTCCAAATCTGTTTGATGAATTTGTTAATAATAATAACAATAGTATTTTGAGTATCTCACAAAATAATTTCTTTGTGTCTGGGTTGCATTATATCTACATATATATGATATATATCACATATATATCATAGATATAATAGCAGATAGGCAATTTTTTTGATAGAGTGGAAATGGTTGTCTAGCAGAATTGGGAGAATCACATCTAATTTTTGTAATCTTTTATAACCACCATTTTTGGCCTGTAAGATATGTTTTTTAACACTTAGGATCTTCTGCAATAGGATTTTCTTCAACCATATAAGTCAGGGACCCCCACTTGCAATGACCATATTACTCATGAATATCTGTATTATAATATTCAATGCTTTAATTAAAGAGGGAGGATCTGAAAGAGAACAGTTCCAAAAAACCTGATGTTTGTTTAAAGACCAACATAGATAAGCTGCTATATAACGATTGCCACTTCCGATAGCTGTGAAATTAGGTGATTAACTAGTTGTTACTTAACCTTCTAATTTCTGTATAAGTCTAATTACATGAAATAGATGTTGGGGTTCTGATTTTTTACTTTGCTTATCCATTTGGAGTGTCATTGTAACTACTGTATTGTAAATGATGGAAAATAATTGCATATGTTAAAAAATAGTGTTATATTCTAAAAAAAAATAAAGGAATAAAGTTACAAAAAATAAAAAAATTAAAAAAAAATGAAGACCAACAGCTGTGCTGTGCAAATGCATCAAGTCTGAAAGAATATTATCATTGCCCCTGAAATATCAAACGAGCCATCCCTGACAGTGGCATTGGTGGAGACCTCCATATTTATTTATTTGTTCTTCAAGTATTTATTGACATTGACTACATGCAAGGGACTGTGCTGGGTGCAAGGGATACAAAGACAAGCAAGCAGTTTTCCCTTCAAGGAGTCCATAAACTAGAGAGAGAGACATATAAATTGTTAATTTAGCATTGGATGGGACGTGTGACAGGATTGTGACTGAGTACAGACTTGAGAGCCACATCACAGTGTCTGAATCTCACTCTGTCATTAATTAACTGTATGAGGTCAGGGAAGCTATTTAGTCTCTTTCCTCAGATCCATCATCTGTAAAATGGGGATTTCCTCCCAATGGTTATTGTGAAAATTAAATGAATTAATATGAGACATATTTACATAGTTGAGCCATTTTAATTAGGTTGAACCATGCAAAAATGATGTTTTGTGGTTAAATACTGTTGAATAAACAATATACAAAAAGTGCTAACTATGAAACGTTAACAACTTGGACTTCATCAAATGTAAACACTGCGACTCATTAAAATACGCTATTCAAGTGTGAAAGGCAAGCCACAAACTGAGAAAGAGTGTTGACAGTGGTGAGGCACCCCGGATAGCCTTAAAAGCGATTCAAAAGTTTTATGCAAATCCACCAAAAGCAGGCAGTGATACTATCTCATGTAATATCACCTCCCTCAACCCGAGACAAACAGGTCAGTTTTGGAAAGAGTCCCAAGTAAGGAATGAAGCGACAGCTTCTGCATTAAAGATGTAGAGACCTTTGGTTTGTCCATGCCCAATATGTTGATGGTCAGGTTGTAGTGATCAGGGTGGTATAGGCTTGGCCAGCAGCTTGGTTTTAGGAAACCTCATCAGAGAGCAGCTAGATGGGGGTCACCTACCTGAGGGACCTTCAGATTTTGACTAGCAGCCATGATTTGTCTCCACAGTTCTCAGTCCCAGAGGGCGTATCTTTAACCTGCCAGCCTTATTGTCCAAGTGGCAGATGACATAGTTAGATAATTGGCAATAAACAAGAATCAGTAAAAATATAACAAGGTTCATCAATGAGAATAGTGTCTAGAGTTCTGAAAATGGCCTTGCATTCTGCCCACTGAATGGCAAGACCACTTCCAGTTTCCTTCTGCATAGCTGATGCTGACCTTGAATAGTCATAGTAGGCCAGTGGGTACCATGATGTTTTAGCTTAGCTGAACTACAGTGAACTAGGCCCATATTTTTACGGGAAAAAATTCTTCCCCCAGAGATAGCTGTCACTTTTCCATGAAAAGCCAAGATGCCACAGGTATCATTTCCACTTGCCAAGTAAGCATTATGGGTCTTTCTACGTTGTTACCGTGTCTGAGTTCACTCACCCCAAAATGTGCGTTTCAGGTAGGAGTCAGAAGCCTTATTTGTCAGATGTTCAGATGTCAGGTGTCAGAAAAACCCAGAAACAAATTAATAGCTGCTTTTCGAAAGGAGTAAGTGGTGGCCATATCAAGGGGGTCGCCCCATGGGACCCTCCAGATAGAGGCTGCCTCCCTTTGCCTATGAATCAAACAGGTAAAATCGTCAGTCATCAGGACAGTTGCTGAAAGGGGTCATTAGGACTGTGTAACACCCATGTGAATCTATTTTTTTTTTTTTTTACTTCCAAGGGTCTTATACGACTATAATTTGGTTGCCTGTCTGCAATAGAGTTTGAATAGTTTGAGTCTCTCTCTTCCCCAATCTTTGGGTCATTGTCTTATTATCTAGTAGGTCATCTTAACACTGTAAATTCAGTGTAGGACAGAAAGTGACTAAGTAATTGTCCGGACCTGATGTATGTTTTCCCATGCATTGTGCTGTACCCCCACCACATTCGTATGTTGAAGTCCAATCCCTAATACCTCAGAATATGCCCTTATTTGTAGATAGTGCTGTTACAGGGGTAATCAAGTTCAAGTGAGGTTATATGGATAGGCTTTAATCCAATATGACTGGTGTCCTTCAAAAAGGGGAAATTTCAACACAGAGGAACACATATAGGGAAAATGATAAGGAGAGACATGGAAAGAACACAAGCCAAGGAGAAAAGCCTGGAATAGATTCTTGCCCCATAGTCCCCAGAAAAAGAGCCCTGCCAATACTTTGATTTTGGACTTCTTCTAGCCTCTACAACCATGAGAGAATAAATTTCTGTTCTTGAAGCCACCCAGTTTGTGGTATTTTGTTACAAGAGTCCTCCCAGATTAATAGATCCTGGAAACTTGACTTTCTTCAGAAAATCTCTCCAAGAGGGCCAAATCTCCCATATCATAGGAGCTATCCATTCCAATATAACTCTTGAAGCCTTTCACTGTTATTTCAAATGAATCTAAGGTTGGAATAATAGACTGTAGGAAGGAATTGAGCCTTAAGATATTCTCCCTTAATCAGTAATACACACCCCAGCCCTCTTGTCACCCAAGGGAAGTCACTGAATTTTTTTTATAGGTCAGATGCTGTCTACCTCAGATGGTCACAAATTTCTCTCTTTTCGTGCTCAGTGTAGGCAGATGTCTCTAGCTGTTATTGAAAAGGGATAGAATCTTCTTAGAGTGGTGTGCGTCAGATGTAAGTATCAGATTAACAGAGAAATGCACCAGAGGAGGAGGGGTCACAACATCTGGGAGATCTGTCACTCAACTTACCTCCTGGTACTGCTTCTGTACCCACTTCCCCATTTCTATGTCATTCACAGGCAATAAAGCAGAAGGCCATTCACTGCCCACTGGAGCGTACATTGTGTTTAGTGTCTTTTGCCAATTTCCATGGGCTTTTCTCATGTCCCATGAATAGATCCTCATGGCTTTCATCCTTCCTATTTCAGAAAGCCTAGTCTTTGTCAGGACCCCACTCTGTTGCCTTCCACCTGCTTCAGCTCCTGTTTTTTTTCTTTTAATTTTTTTAATGCTTATTTTATTTTTGTGAGAGAGAGAGAGAGACAGAGCATGAGCAGGGGAGGGGAAGAGAGAGAGGGAGTCACAGAATTGAGGCAGGCTCCTGTTTTACAGATTGTTTGGTGGCCTTATTTCCACTTCCTGCAACTATCTACTGTCCCTTTTCCATATTTTAATCATCTGGTATTCATTTTAATTTGATTTGATTGATATTCACATGCATACATTTTGCCTCAAACATGACTTTGATGGAATGTTGGACATTATTAGCACAGTATCTTTGTAGATAATTTCGCTTTTGATCATTATTTGTAACTCCCTATGTATCATGGACTTACTTGGTCTCTTGATTATACAGTTATGATGATTATATCTCTTTCTAACTAAAATCTTTGGTTGACTATGTTAATCTCATCATCAATGATTCCTTTTAAACTAAATGTATAATAATCACTTTGATACTATTAATCACTTCTATATACTATTGTTCTTAAATTTTCTTCAACAGCAGATGCTGTGACATGATTTGTGGGTAATTTCCATAATATTTCTTCTCCCTGTCCTATGAAGACCTATAACTATAAGCAGTATTTTATAGTGTTTGTATGTGTGTATGTTTTAAGTGCATAGTTATTATTTGGACTAGAAATGTGTGTTATAGCAAGAAACAGAATGTATTTGTCAGTGAGTGACTTTGTATAGATGATCAAGTTTATTAAAAGGTTCTATGGGTAAAAGATAGCTTTGAACACATCTCTAAGCTTCGAAGTGCAATACTATACTTTTATATTAATTGCTTTTTAAATTTTGACATAATTATAGATTCATACATAATTGTGTACTCTTTTCCCAGTTTTCCCCAGTGGTAACATTTCTCAAAGACAAGTACAATATCACAGCTAGGATCTTGATACTGCTACCATCAAGATACAGAACATATCATCAACACACGGATGTTTCCTGTTACCTTTTCTGTCCACACCCACCTCTTTTCTGCCCCATGTCCATGCCCTGATCCCTGGGAACCACACTGATCTGTCCTTTTTATAATTTAGTCACTTCTAGAATGTTATGTAAATGGAATTATAAAGTATGTAACTTCTGGGATTGGCTTTTTTCACTCAGCATAAATTCTCTGGAAATCCATCCAAGTTGTTTGTATTGATAGTTCATTCCTTTTTATTCTGAGAAATATTTCATGGTATAATATAGTACAGTTCATGTAACCATTTACTCTTTGAAGGACATCTGGGTTATCTCTTGTTTGGGGTGATTATGAACAAAGCTGCTATGAACATTCATGTACAGATTTGCATTAAAACATACCGGGGTTTTTGTTTTATTCAGGTATGCTGAGGCCGACAGATCATGCCACTGAAAAGACTTCTTGTTACTCATAGTTCCCACAGGGAGAGGAGCACGCCATGCCTGCGGGGTCACAAGAGAACACCAAGGTCAGTAGCAGGCAGAGAGAAAGAGCTGGGAAACCACAGAAGGGCCTTTCTTATAATTTTCATGGGAAGGAATGGGCAAGGTAATTTAAGCAGTGATTCTGGTTAGGATTGGCTCATTTCATTGGGCTCCAGGGTGCAGAGGCGGCTTGATGGCTGGCCCCACAGGGAAACGGTGTCTCAGAAGTGTTAAGAGCAGCACTTACAGCCTGTCAGAGGCTTGGGCTTTGGATCGGTTTGTTTGCACATAAAAGGGAGGCTTCTGGGAAAGTACTCTGCTACCTCTAGGAATCTACAAACCTACCCAATCCTGGGAGGGGCAGTCCTTCCCCAGGCAGTAAGGCTCCAAAAGTCAGAACATCAGATACAGAAACTAGAAAATTTAGTTAACACAGCAGTTTTCCCTTATGTGTTGTTTTGCTTTTCCTGGTTTTAGTTACCTCAGGTCAAGCATAGTCTAGAAGCAGATCATCCTCCTTCTGAAGTCCAGCCATAAGGTCAATGGTAGCCTAACGCTCATCAGAGTGCCTGTGTCCTTCACCTCACTTCATCCTGCCATGTGGCATTTAATCATCTCCAAGCATCAAAAGAAGAAGGGTAAGTACAGTGCAATAAGATATTTTGAGAAACCACATTCATGTAACTTTTGTCATAGCATGCTCTTATAATTATTCTCTTTTAGTTTTGTTGTTAATCTAACTGTACCTAATTTATAGATTAAACTTTATCATAGGGAAAAGCATCCTACATATACCGTTTTTGATATTATCTTTGGTTGCAGGCACCACCAAGAGTCTTAGAACACAACACTTGTAGATAAGGGGGGACTACTAGACAAGGTTTTGCTGTGAATTTAAGTTTTTATTTCTTGGGATTAAATGCTCAGGACTGCAAATGCTGGATCATATGGTAGTTGCATATTCAGGTTTATAAGAAACTACTCAACTATTTTACAGAGAGATGAACAATTTTACCACCAGAAACGTAGGGGGGTGGGATTCAATTTTTCCAAACTTACAGACTTTGAGAAGGATATAGTTATTTGGGTTATTGACATTTCAGGCTTTATTTAATGTGTTTTTTATTGGGTGAATGCAATCTGCAGTATATTGAGCTGGGGACAATGAAAGATCCAAAGGTGAAGAGGCAGCTTACTTTGCTCCAGGACCTTTTATCCCCCAGTGGAAGTAAAGCTGTAAATGATAAACAAGAAAGAATATAAATAAGTGGCACATAGAGGTTCAACCAATGTACAGTGTAGGTGTGGTAGAAGGGGCCATTAAGTCTGAGGGTGTCAGTGGGAGGCCTGATGCAGGTGGTAATTTCTGAGCAGCTATTGAAGAGTGAGTATAATTGGAAAGGTAAAAAGAAAAAAAAAGTAGGAGAGCCAGCCAGCATTGAAAATGTTTGTGTGCTACTAGTAGTAGGAGTGCTCTGATGGGATTAGAGCTCTGGGGTATGGCGGGAGGGATCCAGTAGCTCAAGAGAGAAACAGCCTTGAAGGAAGATCAGGAGCAAACTCAACTGACATGAGCTGGGCCTCATTTGGTAGCTAATGATGAGAAGTTGCTGAAGCCAGAGAGGATGGAATGCTCTTGATCTGCATTTTAAGTGATTGATGATGTCATATTGAAATTTTATGAGATTACAGGTAGAGATATGTGAGAAGGTACCATGGTAGTTGAGGTAAGAGTCCCTGAGGGCAGGAGCTCATTGTGTCATTGTGGTACTTTCTTTAGTTGTTTTCAAGTCCACAAATAACGCATGTTCCTTACAAGAGTCAGACAATAATGGAAAGGAATGAACAAAAGTCACTCAGAGTGTCCTTACTCAGAAATGACCATAGGAAACATTTTGTAATATTAAGATTTGTTTGCAATCTGCATGCATGTATGTATGCATGTATATGTTGTTCTGAGCAGATATTGGTCATCCTATGGGTACTGCTTTTTGTTTTATCTACAATATATTATGTCATCCTTTCAGATTTATAAATGTATTTACTCAGGATCACTTAACGTTCTTTCTATTGTATGGAGATACTCAACCCTTACGCACTAAAGGATATTTAGGTCATTTGGTTTTTATTTTTATTTTTTTTGCTATTTCTAGCAGGGTTTTTTTTGTTCAGTCACTTTACAGATTCAGAACCAAATATAAAATTCAGTATATGTGGTTTTCTTCTCTTGTTTGTGCCCATGGCAGAAGTTGGGCCTCCAGATAAGACATGCTGAGATGCTCAACACCACTTTGTACTGGCAGCACACATCAAGTAGGCTTGCTGCATCGCTCAAACTCTGAAAATAGCTTGGCTTAGATTGAGTTAGAGGCCAAAAAGCTGGTGCTTTTCTAGTTGCTACAATGTCTTCTTAAGGTCTTTTGCCCCAGATTGAGTTTCCAAAACTGCAATGTGCATTAAATTACCCAGCGATCTTTTTACAAAAGAAGGTGCTAAGGACCAACCACAAAAGATTGTGATTTAGTAGTTCTGAAGTAGAGTCAGGAGTCTATATATTTTTTACTCTTCCCCAGGTATTTTGATATACAGGAAATGTAAAATATATGGTTCTGGACCTCTCTTTCCACTCTTCTCTGGCACAACTCCCTCCGCGGGCTGAGATTACCAAAGTAGTGTTAGAATATTTCATGCCGGGCGTGGCTTGAGCTACTCCTTTATGGGGGTTTGGTATCCTCAGCCGGGTCATCCCTACCAAGAAGGTGAAAATGGATATCTGGGTGGACAGGACTATCTCTTCCCTGAGTCCAGGTTTTACAAGAGTGGCATTGGTACTGTGATCCTGAAGGAAGACAGGCTAGAAGCACCTCAAAGTAGGGGCTAAAAGACACAGACAAGGAGACTCAGGTTGCTGAGGGAAGACTTTGCCTACTGGGTTCTTTTCCTTAGTGAAGGCTGTGCAAAGGACATTGTCCAAAAGGATCACGTAAGAAAGTCTGTAGATGTGTGGTCTCCACACCATCAACAGAGGTTGTGCCACCACTGGACACTCAACAGAGTTCCAGGGTATGCACCTTCTCCCCATGCCTGCCTCCTTTAGTCATCCCTGCAAGCTCAGAGTAGAGATGCATATTCCTCACTCATTCTTGCCTGTTTCTGTTAGAATGAAGGTATTCTATAGATATCCCTGTAATCAATCTTTACCCTATACCTCAAGTTCTGCCTACTTCCTCGGGTCTCTATCAAAATCTAACCCACATTTTCTCCTTAATAGTGGCTTCTCTTGGCTAAAGGAGCATCTCCTCCTCTATGGCCCAGAACCAGCCCAAGTCTTTTGCCAATTCCATCACAAGGGCCGACATTTTCTTCTACGTGCAAAGAGTGAAATAGAGTTTGCACTTACAACTACATACTACTCTACAAACCTCAAGCAAATTGCTCAGCACAGGTTAGTTTTCCCAGTCTCCAAAGAAAAAATGCTAGCATCTTACTGACACTTAACTGACATCTTGAAAGTGTCAGATTAAAATAAAATGGTCAGTTACACTTTAAAGAAGGGAGAGGATCCACAGCATCAATATTCATCTCACAAAATCTGTGTGTCAATAATGTGGCATAAAAACCAAAGTTATTGCAAAAAAGGATGTTGTTACAAGAGAGGATCGATATATTTTGTTTGGGAAATCAACGCTGTGACTTCACCTCATCATTTATAATGTATTAGCTAAAGGGTCTAAACTGTCTCAATCAGGAGACACTCCTTGAATTCTCTGCATGAGGATTTGATGTAAGTAATGATAACAGCTGACTCATTATTATGTACTGTATCTAGGTATTCAGTGTAAGTCACTCTCATTTATTTCCACAACATCCCTGGAAGGAAAGTCCTAACATCTGTTTTAGAGAGGAGGAGATCTCAAAGAGAACTTCTGGTCAAAATCAACACTAGTCAGAAGAGGTTATCCGGGGCCCTCTATTTGCCCAGCACCCTCCTGGAGGCTCACTCATTTACACAGCCCCAGACCACTCAGAGCTTTCACTCTTGTATTACTTTTCTCTTATTCTTCTCTTTCTCTTTCCATAGCTGGGAACGTCTGAGGCAGGCCAACCAGTTCCCAGAGATCCAGTCATCATGGCTGTTGCAGTGGTTATTGGAGAGGTGGGTGCAGAGTTTAAAATATAAATATACACATACTCAAAATAGATAATGAGGGACAAAGGTTGATTTGACAAATTTGAACACTCAAAAAGAGATGTGTGTTTATCGGCTAATACTGAATAAATACCAGTATGGTTACACTCTCACACTTAGCTTGTTGTATTTTAGAAGATTAAACACACTTTTCCATTAAATCAAGCATACAGAGAAGCATCCCAATAGCATGTTAAAGATGTATAAAAACAAACTACAGAAAATTAAATTTATTTTCCATTCTTTTCATCCATTCTTAGTGTTGTGGTGTATATTTTATTTTAAAAAATGTATATTTATTTATTTTGAGAGACAGAGGATGCACAAGCAGGGGAGGGGCAGAAGGAGAGGGAGAAAGAATCCCAAGCAGGCTCTGATGCTGTCGGCACAGAGCCCAAGATAGGGCTCAATCTCATGAACCATAAAATCATGACCTGAGCTGAAATCATGACTGGATGCTCAACTGACTGAACCACCCAGGGTCCCCTTGGCATATATTTTAAAGAGAGACAGAGGCAGAGACAGGGAGAGATAGACAGGAGTGGAAAAAGAGACAGAAAATTTTCAAAAAATAGAGATCATAGATTATACTTATTTGTCTTTTTTTTCAGGTATGAACATATTCCCATGTCATCACCCCTTGAAAATATTTTTAAGGTTTATTTATTTATTTTGAGAGACAGAGAATGCACACATGCACATGTGCACACACACATGCAGGGGAAAGGCAGAGAGAGAAGGTGAGAGAAGATTGCAAGCAGGATCAATGCTCATCACAGAGTGCAATGTGGGTCTTGATCTCACGACTGTGAGATTATGACCTGAGCCTATATCAAGAGTTGGATGCTTAACCGACTGAGTCACCCAGATACCTGAAAATATGTTTTCAATGACCTAATAGCATTCCATTCTCTATGTAAGCAATTTAATAATTGCCCAATTTGGAACCATTTACATTACGTTACGTTCAAACCTTTAAAAAACTTTTCTATTATAAATAGTACTTCAGTGGACCCTTTAAAATATGTATTCTCATCCACATTTTGAACTTTTTCCATATAATAGAATACTAGGCACATAATTATGGCTTTTAGGGTTATTTTAGGTAGCTCTTGATAAATGTTATCCAATTGTTTTTCATAAATTTGGTGCTAATAAATACTTCTCTCACCAATGTTTAAGAATGACTTACATATTATTATTTTAAAAAGTTGACAAGTGTGAATAATATTATGTGATAGTTTTACATTTTTAATTACTGAGGTTGAATACTGCCTACAAAATTATTACAATGATGTCTCTATTGTAAATTACCTGCTCATGTCTTAAGTCATTTTTCTATCTCCCCATTGGTTCTTTGAATGTCAACTTTGCTGCAGGGTTTTTTTTTTTTTTTTGCCAACTTACAATTTGTCTTTTAATTTAATAATAATGTTCAGGCATATTAAAAAGTTAAATGTAAAATGAGTGAAATCAAGAAAACTCTAGGTAAATTTTGAACTGCTATTAGATAGTGGGGAATTTAAGTAGAAAAAGTAATAAAAGAAATAATAAAGAGGAAGAGCATGTGCAGACCATTTCCTTTTCAAAACAATTTCAAAAAATATGTGATAACCAACTATAGAACTGAACATAAAATATAATTACCATTTTTGAAACACAAATATGTAATATCAAATGATTTTTCAAATTAGTTGTATCAGTTTATATTCCCACACTGGGAAACAATTGTAATAGTGAATCAGCTACATATTCAAGAGTGTTCATAGCAGCGTGGATTCCAATAGTCAAAAACTGAAAAAAAAGTATTTCACATAGCCATTAAACAGGGGAATGGGAAAATATAGATTTTCATATGCTGGGACTCTATAGAGTAGTGAAAATGAATGAGCTAGAGCCACACACATTACCACATACGAATCCCATAAATATAATGGAAAACAAAAGAAAGAAAGATATACAGAATACGTACAGTGTGATTCCATTTATATAAAGTTCATGCACAACTAAACAGTAAATTGCTGGGGACGCCTGTATATATCATAAAACTATAAACAAAAGTCAAAAAATGATTAACACAAAATGCTGTTGTTTAGATTACTGCTTCTCAACCCTGGCTGCACTTTAGAAGCAACTGGGGAGCTTTAAAAAAAAAAAAAGAAAAAGAAAGAAACATTGATGCCCAGGACCCAGCCCAGAACAATTAAATTAGATTCACTTTATTCAATGGCTTAGCTAAGACTTACAGTAAACAAATACTTAGTGCATCATTGAGAAAATTAGGGTCATCCTTTCTCAGTACCTCAAGGTCTTTGCTTCTGCAATTATTTCCTCTCTCTCCTGCAGCATTAATTTTTTCCTCACTGTTGGGTTTCTTTCTTTGGCATCTGCACATGCCTTTATATTAGCCATCTTGAAGGAAACAATAAGACGAAGAAATAAAAAAACAGTCCCTTGATATGGTGTCTTCTGCCTTCCATCTACTAACTTCTTTTTTTCCACCTTTATAGCTATTTTTCTGGAAACAATTGTCTATGCCTTCTTTTTCTACTTCCTTATTTCCATGTCCTCTCAGCCCATATTACCAGGTGCATTTCTCCAGAACTGCTATCATACAATTCTCATAAAGATCAGCCACAATGACCTCCACACTACCAGACCTCTATTCATTTTTTACTTCATCATGTCCAACCTCTCAGTGTCATTTGACAGAGTTGGTCACATCCTCTTGCTCTTCCTCCTACCTCACCATTACTTCTTGTGCTTGTTTTCTCCTCTTCCTTGTGACCTCAAAATGTTGGCTTAGGCCACAGTTTAGTCTCTGACTGTCCTTTAACGATCTTGTTCTTCATCCTGAGACACTGAGAGATATTTTGCTCAATGTAATTCTAGGCTCAGTCATGACCTTTATTTCCTTAGATGAGCTCATCTTATTTTGTGTCTCTAAATATGATTACAGGTTGTTGGCTTCCAATTGTTTCTCTTCAACTCTGTTGGCTTTTCTGAACTTGAACTAGAATATCCAATTGCCTATTCCACATATATACCTATACAAACCAGTACTTAATTTCAACCCTAAATTAATTTCAGCCAAATTAATTTCAACCAAAATTCTACCATCCCAGGTTCTTAGGACAACAGGGACATCAAATTTATCAGTAGGTTTTCATAGATGGGCCTTCAAATCAGAGAATGAGCCAATCACTTTCACTATATTTAATGCTATTGTCTTAATGTTAGACATGTCTCAGGTAATGCAAATGTCTCATGAGTGTTCTTTCTGCTTTTATGCTTCATCCCTTTCTAGTCTTCCTAAAGCAGCTTGATCCTTTTAAAATATAAGTCAATTTATGTGTCTCTCATTTAAAACCTCCAGTAGTGTCTTATAGTTATGCCCACCATGGCCTAGGAGAAGGACATACAAGATCTGGTTATCATCCACACCTCTGATGTCGTTTCTTACCCCTTACCTTGACTGTGAGACTTCAGACCACTCCCCTTGTTATGTACCTGGGAAATGTAGGGCCCCTCTAGTCTCACTGTCTGAGCGACAGATCTCTCCTCTTAACTTCTGCCTTGGCTGGCTCCTTCCAGTAATTCCATTTTCAGCTCAGATGCTACCTTCTCCTCAAGGGGACTTCCTTAATCATTCCATCTCAAGCGTGTTTGCCTCAATTCACATTCATATTCACTCTTTATCACATTGACTTGCTCTCTGTCTTTATTAAAGTATCACTATATAAGTGTATTTATTTGTGTATCTATTTAGTGTTTTCTCTGCCTCGTTAGAATATCAGGTCCCAAAAGGTGAGGACTTTGTGTTAGTTCTCCTGTAAACTTAATATTTAGTCCAATGCTTGACAAGTGGTAGGGTCACAATAAATATTTGGAACGGAAAAATAAGTAAATCAAATTTTCTACTTCTTATGTATGAGTGTCTATGTTTTATGCTTAGTTGGAGACCCTTTTTCAATTTTATTTGCAAACGTTCTTTATCATTACATAAAATGATAGGTGTCACAGTTCATTTCCTGAATATTAAATATCTGATTTGCTCCATGGGGGGGAAAAACCCACTGAGGAAATGTTCTTAAAACTATTTTTCCTGTCTTTGAGGCCACACCACTCACCTCTAAACACACTTGCCTATACATTTCCCTGCTTCTGGCTTAAAAAAATTTTTTTTTAAACATTTTTATTCATTTTTAATAAACAGAGAGACTTTGAGTGGGGGAGGGGCAGAAAGAGAGGGAGACACGGAATCCAAAGCAGGATCCAGGCTCTCAGCTGTCAGCACAGAGACCCATGTGGGGCTTAAACCCATGAACTCATAACCTGAGCTGAAGTCTTAAATGACTGAGCCACCCAGGTGCCCCTCCCTGCTTCTGGCTTTTCCCACAAACTCTAACTTGAGTATTTCCTAGCTCACTAGACTCCCAGATGTTTGTCATTTACTCATCACCCTTGCTACACTTTTCTACTTCCCCCAAGTGTTACCTTTTTCTTCATCTTCCGTCATGACTTCTGTGTGCTCTGTACAAACATGTATTCTGCAGGCATCTCTCTAAGATTTGAAAATAATGGCACATCAGCAGAAGCATCAGAAGCATCTCTCCTATCTGACTTCCCCAGCCTTTGCCAGCATGGACCCATTTTTGGAAAGAAAGCTTAGGAGGTTAATACTGACAATGTGAACCAGAAGGCCTGGAGACACCACAAGATATTTCACTAGATGTAATTCTGGGATCAATCAAGATCTTAATTAACAGCGTTGTTCTTATTTATTATACAACCATCATTACGTGGTATCACACTGATGGTGCATTCTACATGTGCAGTTCTTTGGGTGAATAGTTCAGTTGAGTATAACTTGCAAAACACAAATGTTATTTTAAAATATAAGTGTACCTAATTTAAATGTTCCTGAAGTGAATTGAATGGCAATTTTGTGCTGTTCGTAAGAGAAAGGATTTACACCTACACTATAAATTATAAAGCAAGCTGCAGTGTTCTTAGCACCCACTTCATGCTGTTTCTGTTAAGAATTCCCAGAAGGGCCGCTTAGAATATACTAGTGATTAAGTGAGTTATAGTACATTCTAGAGGATTTTATAATGCCACAGAGGAATAAAAATAAAACACAAAATATATATTTATATTGTAAAAAATGTTATTTCAAAAATTAAAATTAGGATTTATCTGATGGTACATTCTTCATATTAATATAGGATTTCTTCATCTGTTCCCTATTGAGTGCTTCCAAAGGCAAAATTTCATGGTACAAAATGTCTTTTTCTGGGTAGCTGAGTACAGTGTCAAAAGACCAAATGTCACCCTGGACTCAATTATTTGTGAGACTTGGAAGGAAGAAAACCTGTCATTAAGCTAACATTTCCATGAAAAAAAAAGCTATTACTGCAATAAATCACAAAAGAAGAGATATAATATTCTTGCTTTTTTGTATTTTAAGTAAGTAAAGTAGACATGCATTAGAGTACTGCTTCATGGTTTATTATAGAACCAAAGGAACAGAGTCATTCCTGTGAAAGCATTCTCTACCTCTCTGGGCCTGCGGGCCTTTGTCCCAATGTTAAAGTCCTTCTGATTTCAAGGCCATGAGCAGTGAGACTTCAGTCCCTGTGGCCACTGCAACTGATGAGTTTTCAGATTTACCCTTTGGAAATCTTCTCCCTCTTTGTCTGTCCCTCCTCCTTACCTTTATTTTTGAACAAGAATTTAATTTCCCTTTCTTGGCATTTACTACAGTGTGTCCATATTATTCATTATCTGATGGGACCCTTCAGGGCAGGCTCTATAGTTACTTGTTTTTGTATTAAATTTGCCACGATAGGATTTGCTTCTTCTGGGTGCTCCCTGAAAATTTGAATTGAATTACATTCATTTCATTATGATTTGCTACCAATAAACTCTCACAACATTCGAGGAATTCTCTAATTCTTGACTTACAGCCTTAGCAATGGATTAGACAATGATAATTACTGAATGACTTTTAAGTTCAAAATAATAACACCTGTAGAAAAGGAAATTCATCAATAAATTATGAAGTCAGTAGTGATGACAGGAAGAACTTGAATATATAATGAACTTAATACAAAACAGTAAAAAGCAAAACACATTTTTGTTTTCCAAAGCTTTAGGATTAAGATAAAAGAAATGGGCTCTTTCATTCTACTCAGAACTGGCATAGAAATTTTAAGTAAAAACCCTCTCAAAAAGCCACACAAGCATAATATATTTATAGAAGATACAGATAATTTGAAATATATGCTATATGAGGGCAGCTATGTTTTAATTTTTTAATGTAGATAATTTCAAACATACAAATAGAATTAATATGTATATAGAAAAACCTTTCTATTCTTTTCCTTTACTCCAAAATTTAGAGCACTTTACTCTGGTCACTGAATAAGTTTCTTTCCCCGATACTGAAATATTCAACAACACCAGCTGAATGTCTAGCAATTTCATTCAGTTCTGGAAACATTTACTTTGAATTAGCATCAGATCTCACAAGTTGAGGCCTCAGCCCCATGTAATAGCCCCCACTTCAGACAGCTGTCCCTGGTCCCATGTTGTGTTGACCTCCATGAGTCCCTCATTGGGTTTAATCATTTGCAAGAATGTCTCAAGAACTCAAGGAACCACTTACATATGTTTACCAGTTTTTAATAAAAGAATATGACAGTGGATATAAGTGAATGGCCATATGGAAGAGATGTGCAGGACACAGTGTGGGGGGTGTAGGGTGGAGTTTCTAGGCCCTCTCCAAGTTCATCACCTTCCTAGGCCCTCTCCAAGTTCATCACCCTCCCAGAGCCTTCATATGTTCAGCAACCCAGAAGCTTTCCAAACCCCATACTTGTAATTTTATGGAGGCTACATCATGTAGGTATGATCAGTTATTAATTCAATTTCTAGTCCTTCTTCTTTTCCTGGAGGATAGAGGGAGGGGTAAGGCTAAAAGTTCTAAGCTTCTATTCATAGCTTGGTCTTTTTTGTGATTAGTCCCCATCCTGAAGGTATGAACTGCTTGGTATTCTCTCTCTACTCTCTCTCTCTGCCCCTTCCTTCTTTGTAATCTCTCTCTTTTTCAAAATAAATAAATAAATAAATAAACTTTTAGGGCACCTGGACGGCTCAGTCAGTTAAGTGTTCAACTCTTGATTTCAGCTCAGGTCATGATCTTGTGGTTCCTGGTTTGAGCCCGGGATCAAGCTCTACTCTGACAGTATGGATCCTGCTTGGGATTCTCTCTTGTTCTCTCTATCCTCCTCCCCAGGTCGTGTTCTCTCTCTCTCTCTCTCTCTCAAAATAAATAAACTTAAAAAAAACAGAATTATCAGTCATGAGCAATATTATTTTATTTATATCCCAATTAACTTCATTTGCTAAAGAGACTGTCTTTTACCCACTGGATACTCTTTCTTGCTTTGCCAAAGATTAGTTGGCCATATATTTGTGGGTCCAGCTCTGGGATCTCTATTCTGTTACATTGGTCTATGTGTCTGCTTTTGTGCCAATACCATATTGCCTTGATGATGACAGCTTTGTAGTACAAGCTAAAGTCCAGGATTGTGATGTCTCCAGCTCTGGTTTTCTTTTATAGCAACATGCAGAAGAATGAAACTGAACTACTTTCTTATACCATACACAAAAATAAACTCAAAATGAATGAAAGGCCTGAATGTGACACAGGAAACCATCAAAACCCTAGAGAAGAAAACAGGTAACAACCTCTTTGACCTCAGCAACAGCAACTACTTACTTGACACGTCTCTGGAGGCAAGGGAAATAAAACGAAAAGTGAACTATTGAGACATCATCCAGATTAAAAGCTTCTGCACAGAAAAGGAAACTATAGAACTAAAAGCAACCAATGAAATGGAAGAAGATATTTGCAAATGACATATCAGATAAAGGGTTAGTATCCAAAATCTATAAAGAACTTACAAAACTCAACATCCAAATAAACACTTTTCCCGAGAAGACATCCAGATGGCTAATAGACTCTTGGAAAGACGCTCAATGTCACTCATCATCAGAGAAATACAAATCCAAACCACACTGAGATGCCACCTCACATTGGTCAGAGTGGCCAAAATTAACAACTCAGGAAACAATAGATGTTGGTATGGATGTGGAGAAATGGGAACCCTCCTGCTCTGTTGATGAGAATGCAAACTGGTGCAACCACTCTGAAAAACAATGCAGAGGTTCCTCAAAAAATTAAAAATAGAATTACCTTATGTCCCAGCAATAGCCCTACTAGGAATTTATCCAAAGGATACTGCAGTGCTGATTCATAGGGGCACATGCACTCCAATGTTTATAGTAGTGCTTTCAACAATACTCAAATTAAGGAAGGAGTGCAAATGTCCATCAACTGATGAATCGATAAAAAAGCTGTGGAATACTACTTGCCAATGAAAAAGAATAAAATCTTGCCATGTGCAATAACGTGGATGGACTGGAAGATATTACACTAAGTGAAATAAGTCAGTGAGAAAAAGACAGATACCATGTTTTCACTCATATGTGGAATTGGAGAAACTTAACAAAAGACCATGGGGAAGGGAAGGAAAAAATAGCTACAAACAGGGAGGCAAACCATAAGAGACTCTTAAATACACAAAAGAAACTTGGGTTGATGGGAGTGGGGGGGTGGGAAATATGGGTGATGGGCAATTGAGGAGTACACTTGTTGGGATGTGCAGTGGGTGTTGTACCTAAGTGATGAGTCACTAAGCTATAGCTTAGTGATTAACCCACTGGAGGATGATTAAGTATGTTTTCTCATTCTACTAAATCTACAAGGGAAGCTAAGGATTACCAGGCTAAGAAGCAATGTATTGTTACCTCCAGATTCTAGTGTTTTCTGTGCTTCTACAGCTGACAAACTCTCTGTGAGTAAAATATTCTCTTTAGAAATATTCATTCTGTTAATCTGGCCTTAGTCAAACCCTGCAGACCTCAGAGTCCTTCTGTGCCTTTGAGGTGATTTTGCATATTTCTGCTTTGCTTTGATCTCTCAGCTAAAGGGTCAGATCCAGTTCTGTTCACTCATTCATTTCTGAGTTCTTGGGAGCATTGTTTTAGAGCCCCTGTATTCGCCACGCTCAGAAGGACTTTGAGATATTTTTCTGTTCTTTTGTAAGGGCAGAACTTGGTGCAAATCTTTTTAAGAAAATGTCCCTGAAATGTACAATTTAACACATTCCTTCTAATAGTACTCTGTGTGCCCAGCTACATGACCATGATGGTGTCTCAATATTCTCAGTCCTGTTAAGAGCTATTAGTGATGATTAATAGAGCAGATATTGCTCCTGTAGCAGCTGTTTTCAGCCTATAGAAATAGGTAGGGTTTAGGCAGTAGTTTTACAGTAATGAAATGAGATATGAATACTCTTAAATCTTTTATGATTACCATCGTAGCTTTATTGAGATTCAAAATCTAAATGTGCTTTCGGCAAAAGAGACAATTAAGTAGCAGAGAGAAAATGAGATTACTTTTTTATTCTGGATAACCAAATAGATGCTTTCTGATTTTATTTTTGAAGGAATTTCTTTAAAAAGGACTTTTAGATCTGGAAGTCTTGAAAGGGTCACCTGGTTTAGCCTCTTGGCTCTACACAAGTCTATGTCCAAACAACTATTTTTAAGGATCCTAGTGATGGAGAATTCAGAATATCCCTGGTATATTGTTTCAAGTTCAATTTCCTATATAGTGCTCTGTCTTTAGGAAATCCATAGCCTTCTGAAGAAGACAAATATGTACACTAATAATTAAACACAGTGAGACATATGTTAATTTAAGGATGCACCAATTGCTATGGAAGCACAGGACAAGACAAATTTCACAAGGGAGTCTTGGACAAACATGGAGAGCTTTGTGATTTTGCACAGGACTGTGTAAATCTTCCAATTTTAGCACATGTGCTGTAACACCTGCTCTTTTGGTGTTGTTAAAATTGATCCCAAGGTGGAAGAGATTCTAATTTCCTCTCATCATCTCCTCTTTCTACCATTCCTTATGTACATATACCCATGCACCTTGCAGAGAAAGAATAGTTATAATGAATTTCTGTGCTGGAGAGGAAAAGAGACTCATTTTCATCAATAGGCAAAGTTTGACATGTTTTAAGTTTGACAGCTTAGCAGATTATCAATGTAGCCAGGCCCAGTTTCACAAGAGTTGATTAAACATACTCTGTCGTCTGAAATTTTTATTTTGTTTTTCTTCCTTTCCTTCCTTCATTCATTTGTTCATTCGTTCGTTCGTTCGTTTGTTCATTCCTTCCTTCCTTCCTCCCTTCCTTCCTTCCCTTTTATTTTTTTGGTCAAGATTAGAGGCACACATGTTTGATTCCCAAAGCACTGTGACAGTGATTTCTATCTTAAAAAGTCTGGGCTTTACAGTGTTGATTTACTGATGACTTGGTAAGGATAGGGCCATAGATTACTTCTGAAATCACCCTAAAGACCAGGAAACCATTTCTCCAACTGAGTCCTACGCTGTATTTGAGTGTCCTAACTATGTGGGTGTTTTCTTGCAGTATAAATGGTACCATCTAGCTACCAGTAGGATATTGCTCTTTGGTGCCCAAATAATTAGACAAATAGGGAGGTTAACAGAAAATATACTTAAGTGGTTGAGTAAATGGCTCCCTTTTGATCTTTTTATCTAGTTGTCCAATGTATTTCTCTATGAGAAATAATGCATCAACTCTTTCTAAGCTTCCTAGATTTCTCTATTAATCTTTCACTGAGTTCTAGTTCTCATTTTCCCAGCTATCAGTTTTTGTGCCAGATACTGCTGCCAGCCAATCCAAATCTGTCCTTCCTTTTTAATACAACTCCAATTTTGTTCATGGCATCAGTGTACACAGCTAGCATCTGCATCAATCCTCCAGATGCCCTTACCATAAAGAGTGCTCACGCAGCACTGTTGTAATGAGTAAGTGGAAGTCACCAGGTAACACTGCTGGGACAGCTATTATTTTCTTGATAACACAGGATAGAGTTGGCTAGCATGAGCCTTTTGCCTTCACCTTTCACCCCTTCTTCTTGTCCACAGTGAGGGATTGATGACCAGTAGGGGACAGTCACAGCTGCAATTGTGTAACTGAGGCCACATACCAAAAGAGTAGATCAAAAGTTATTTGAAACCTCATTCCCCAGTGACTTCTTTGATCAACCATGCTAGTGCTGGCCTGCTCAACTCTGGACTTGGTCTTTGGTAACAAGTCACAACCGGTTGAGACATTGTAGATCTGTTTCTGTTAACTTTAACTGAAGGCCCTGCTGACTGACTACTCTTCCCTCTTATTTGGACAGGCTATTTAATATTTCAGAATGAGAACTTGTGGAGATAGACAAGAGGTTCAATTTCCAATTCTGCCATCTATTAGCTGAGTGATTTTGGACAAGTTATTTTACTGATGAGTTAGTTTTTCTTATACATAAAACAAATAGTAATACCTTGCTCTTAAAATAATTATAAAATTAGAAGAGTAGATAGCAAGACATTTTAAAATAATGTATTCAAGAAATGTTATTCCTGGTACCATCTCACTAAAATGTTATTACTATCATCCACAAATATTTGTTAATTCTGGACTACAAAAGGCTCTTTGCTTGGAAACTTATTTAGGATAAGTTCCTAGAATTCCACCTCATTGTACAATGTAAAACACAAAAGCTAAACTGTGAATAAATGAGCCATTGCCTTCTCATAAGCAAAAGCCATAAAACAGGGAATATAGGTCTTAAAAATTCTATTTGTTGAAGTAGAGCTAGTTGATTTATATTCTATCCTTAATCTCTATTTCCTTGAAATCAATGTCAGAAAAATGTCCATGGGAAAAGAAATGGGTTTCAGCTACTACAAACCACCATATAATAGATTTCTTTTAAACAAAATGAAATAATTCCTTTTAGAATAGGGTAAAATTTCCTTCACCACAGGAAGCAGGAATCCAGGAAGAGACATAGGAGTTTAGATTCCAGTACTCCTGGGTTCTCAACTCAGGCCCATCCTGTAATAGCTGTGTGATCTTGGCCAGGTTCTAGGTCAGACCACCACAATTTTTCTTCAATGGAGTTATATGAATATTTTAAAAGTTCATACATGTTAAGTGTCTGATATAGTTCTTTAGCACAAGACAAGTATTCCAAAATCTATTCCTTTAAGTAAATGCATTAGGAAGAAGAGATATTTGTAACATTGTGTGCTGTGAGCCATTCTGGAGCAACTGCACTGCTGGCCAGGAAGACCTCCTGTTGCATGGACTGCGGATCAAGTGGCTCTCTGAGTCATTCTATTACACTGTGTAAACCCAACAATCCAGAAAACCCATGCCTGTCTTTGAGGCCACAGTTAGCTGCTGGTCCATAGTCCTCAAACATCTCAAATAATTTCTAAATCCTTAGCCATTAAGAAAAATCCATCCTATGGAACCCCTTTGGCATGTTCTTCCCCTCCCATAGATTCATAAGAAATCAGAAAATGGCTTCGAATCATCCTCAACATAATTTAAGTTTCAATTACTTAGATATTTCTTTTTTGTTAAAAGGGAAGAAAGGAAGAGAGAAGGAATAGAGGTAAGGGAGGCAGGAAAAAAGGAAGGGAGGGAGGAAGAGAGGAAAGAAGAAAAACACTTTAAGATGATCCTTGGGCGGGGGGAAATGTCTATTGTGGAAGTGTTTGAGAATATCCTCCTGGCCTGCTAGGTGGCTGAGTTCTTCCTGTCACAGGGAAATAGTCCCGTTTACTGCTCACCTTTGTGGGTCCCCTGAAGGCAATCGCCTGCGCACTGGTACAGGTGGAAAGAGCAGCAGCACCCTGCACCCCTGAGTGTGTTCCATCCAGGGCTACAAACAGCCTGCAGCCAGAGGGTTTGTACACAACTGTTATCGATAACTTGTGAGCAATGATTTTCTAGAAGAGTTTATTGAACCCAAACTGTGTCATCAATACCAAATTATGACATCATGCCACCAGAATGAAAAAAAATCATGAATAGATATGCTGTCCAGATCCTGTGCCTGTAAAGGATTCTATTGCAGGTCCTCATGTCACACAGGGAAAGCACCTGTCACTGTTATATGACAGGACGCAGTCTGAGCAGGCATAGCTCTTTTCAGTGATCTAAACAGAATATAGGATACTGTATAGACACCCGAAAGAAAACTGCAGTGAGAAGAATTTATTTTGGAGCTCTGATAACAATAATAAAAATATTTCAGGCCTGCTCATTATTTTTCTTAGAGGTTTTTACTCTTCTGAATTGCAACAGAAATTATTGTAATGCTAGATGGTATTTATTTTTGGAATTATTACATTTCTTACCACTTACAGAGTGTATTTTAGTCTTTGATCAAATAAGCGTCCCTGACGACAGCATACATTGTCCTTGTACCTGTGATGGATGAACTGAATGCTCTTCTAAAGAGAGGGACAAGCTAAAAGGGCTTCAGAAGAGATGCTATCTGAAACAGGCCTCCACGATAAATTGGAATTTACTACCCGGAGAATGTAGAAAGGGGAAATACAGGCCGAAATAATGACATGTGCAGAGGCACAGAGCTAGAGCGTGATTCAGAAAATGATGAGAAATCCAAGGTGACTGGTGTACAGAGCACCGGCAGACAGGGAAGGGGAGAGACTCAGGAGAGTGGGAGGAACGGTAAACCTAGAAAGATAAATTGGAGATAGATTATATTAACGCGACTAGTCTTAACAACATCGATGACAACTGCCACTATTTATTTAGCATTTACTCTCGTATAATAAACACCATAGATAATTTAATATTCCCAAATGCTCTGAGAGAACATTATTAATGTCTTCATTTAATAGTTGAGGAAACTGAGCCATAGAAAAATTACTTTCCCAAGATCACATAGTTCCTAAGTGATAAAGTGTAATGCAGCCCAACTCTGAGGGATTTCAAGCCTATCTCTGTAACTGCTTCACACAGTGCTCTCCAGTATGCCACAGAGATCTCTCTGGGATGTGCCAAGCTATTTGCACATTATCCTGCAGGTGTGGAGAATGCAGTGGAGGGCTCCCAGCAGTGGAGGGATGTGGTAGAGAGGACAGTGTGGCAAGCGAAGGGGTGAGGCAAGGGACTATTTTCCCTAAATATGTTATGCATAATATATATGCATATATGTGTGTGTGTGTGTGTGTGTGTGTGTGTGTGTGTGTGTGTATAGGATAACTGCTGAGTCATGAGATAATTCTGATCTAAAGCAACCATATCATGTCACTAATCCATTTCAGATTTATAATGAGTGCTGCTGCCTTGTATGCATCTTTACCAATGTATTCAACATGAAGCATTTATTCAAAGCTTGCTATCTATTGGACCCCATGCTAAGTGCTTGGGATACACAAGTAAAGTAACACATGGTCTTTCTGCCCTGAGAGAATTAAACAAATAAGCAGTTTTCACTTCTCACCAGATTTCATTCTCTTTTATAATTCTGTATCGTAAAAGGATCTTTTTCTTCTGTGTCTCTCATGTGACAATCCTGCCAGGGAAGGGTCTGAGGTGTTTTAACTAAATTAATCCCTAGGTATATATGTAATCTTCTCACCACCCCTACGTCATTGCAATTATGGCCCCTTCTTGGCTCCTTACCCCAATCTGAAGCCCAAGACACCCCAAAGAGAAATTAGAGATTATAATAAGGTGTGATAAGACCACATTGGAAAATCCTGATGAAATACAACTGCAAAAGACAAATGTTGATGCCAACCAAAACCAAAATCAGCCCAAGTAACTAAATTTGTGTGAGTGACCAAGATCATGTAAGGCAAAACTAGGAAATCAAGATCTAATGCAGCATAGTCAGTCAGACACACAGTGAAGGAGACAGAGTCTGTAATCATCTAATGGAGCCTGAGGGTGAAGGCTGTGGACAGGGAAGACTGAAAGGGTCCTAATGCTTTCTCTGTAGCTTAATGCAAATATTCATCTTTGATAAGGTACAGAAATAGGTAAGGGAAGCTAGAATGCCAGATTAGAAAGAGGGGATTCTCTGAAAAATTTTCTGCAAAACCAGATATTTCAAATAAGAATGACCAAATGAAAAATAGCCCCCATTGCCCCTCAATACAAAGTAATTTTTGGTTAAGTCATTTGCCCTTAGTTAACTCTCTGGAGAGACAAATTGTTTTGAAAGTTTGGGTGATACCGAATAACTAAGCTTTTTCTATTATGGAAATAGGGATAGGACCATAGGAGACTGCCTTTGAAAGACAGGTTTTATCTCCATATAATTGTAACTATAATCTTAATATGATAGCTACATTTATTAATTAAAATATTTATTAAGTACCTACCATAGTGCAGACCCTATTTTAAGTGTTAGGACTATAGCAATTGCTTATATGATAAGCAAACCTGTCTCATAGAATTTACAATCTTGTGGAGCAAAGCAGAAAATAAACATAATGAATAAGGGATTTCTAGGGTGTTTTTAAAAAATTTATAATATTTATAATAGTTTATTGTCAAATTGGTTTCCATATAACACCCAGTGCTTCTCCCCACAAGTGCCCTTCTCCATGATCATCACCCCCACCCCCTCCCCCTCCCCCTTCAGTCCTCGGTTCATTTTCAGTGTTCAATAGTCTCTCATGATTTGTGTCCCTCGCTCTTTCCAACTCTCTTTCCCCCTTCCCCTCCCTATGGTCCTCTGTTAGGTTTCTCCTATTAGACCCATGAGTGCAAACATATGGTATCTGTCTTTCTCTGCCTGACTTATTTTGCTTAGCATGACACCCTCGAGGTCCATCTACTTTGCTACAAATGCCCATATACTCCATACCTGAAAAACGAATAATCCAGTGAAGAAATGGGCAGAAGACCTAAACAGACACTTCTCCAAAGAGGACATCCAGATGGCCAACAGGCACATGAAATGATGCTCAGCGTCACTTATCATCAGAGAAACACAAATCAAGACCACACTGAGATACCACCTCACACCAGTCAGAGTGGCTGAAATGAACAAATAAAGAGACTACAGATGCTGGCAAAGATGTGGAGAAACGGACACCCTCCTACACTGTTGGTGGGAATGTAAACTGGTACAGCCGCTCTGGAAAACAGTAGGGTGTTTTAAAGGCTGAATAAGTGAGATGACAAAAGCAAAGCAGGCTAAGGAGGATGGGGAGTACTGGGGGCAGGAAGTGATTGCAATTAGAATAGCCGTGGAGAGAGTTTTGATTCCAAAAAAAAAACAACCCCCCCCCAAAATTCCCAATGGACAGGGCTTGAGACAACAGTATGCCTGAAGTGTGCTTGAAGAATGATTTAGGGGATCAGGGTGTCCGGCAGAGAGAGATAGAGGGGGGATAGTAGGAGAGGAAATTGGGAAATGGGAGGCAGCAGAGAGAAGGAGAGAGGGCAGACTGTGGGGCTGTGTGTTTCCAGGAAATGTGAAATGAGATGGAGAAGTATTGGAGAGTTTCAAGCAGAGCAATAGTGTGATCCAGCTTCTCTTTTAACACACTGGCTGTGAAAATAGATTGTGAAAGGCAAGGGTGGCAGCAGGAAGGACAGCTGATAGTCCCTGAGTGTTTTTTTGTTGAACACCTGCCCAGTGCAGTGACTTTCGCATAAGATTCTATCATAAGACTTTAAGGAACATGATTGCATGTTACTGATGAGGAGCCCAAAACTCACAGAAGTAACAGCCCCAGGTCCACAACTGGTAACAAGTGTAGAACTCTAAAGTCTATGCATTTGAATGTGTCCCACACTTTGAATTTATAGATACATTTATTGAATCTATATAGGGATACAACAGTCAGCAAGACAGCCATGGTCCACACAGAGCCTATGGAGGAGGGCATCATTTAGAACTTTATCAAATGAAAAATATATCATTCTAAATTGTGAGTAATGTTCCAGAGGGAATACAAAGTGTTAAGAAAATTCATAAAACTTAATTTCGGTGGAGAGGTCAGGAAAGGAAAGGCCTTGCAACAAAAGTGACGATCAAGCTAAAACCCAACGCAGACAAAGGAATTAGGCAAAGATGTAATGGAAGATAATTTCAAGCAGATACACGGAAGCACAGCAAAAAGATTAGACAGCAGACACTGAGGAGAGGCCAGTGACGTGCGGAGGACGAGAGAGTGATGAGAGACCAGCGGGAACAGGAGGCAGAGGCCAGATTATGCAGGGTCTGGCTGGCCATCGTGTAGAGTTTGGACACTCTCCTAAATATGAGAAGCTGTATTTATAAGTGGGCTGTAAACAGGAGTTGGCAGGATTTGATTTGGATTTTTTGAGATCATTTGTGATTTGTCAAAGGAGGGGTTTTTTTAAATCTCTTAATAACATTCTTTCCTTTGTACAATTTTTTGAGGCCTGGCAGACACTAAAGCTAGGACAGCAAAATCATGGTGAGGAAGGGGCAGAGATACTTTTAGGAATAGGAAGCAAAAGCCCAATTGGACAATAGGGAGGTCTTCTCATTGACATTCATCTGCTTGTCACTTCAGTCCCCCTGCTGTGACTAGATTGATGAAAACCCAAAAAAACCAGATGGGGGGTCCTTCATAGCAGGAAATGAGGAGAAAAGGTGGGAGAGGCTGGGAGGAACAGGGGTGAAAGGGAAGATGAATGGAAAAGATATACTACTAGAACCAAATAAAAACCAACAAAATGACTCAAATGTACTGAGGAGCCATCAAGAAGGATGAGTTTAAGGAGTGGAGGAACCATTCTGGCCTCCACCCTACCGCAGACCTCACTTGGGCTGGTACTTGTAGGAGACAATTAAACCAAGTTAAACTGAAGGCATCTCAGGAAAATATCAACCACCACAACAAACATAGCACTTATTGATAATCATCATGTGTCCAAAGCAATATTCCAGTATTGACACATTAATCCCCACCGCAACACTCTGAGGTGGGAATATCATGGGTCCCACTTTACAGAGGACTTAATGAAGGTACCAGTGAGATTAGGAAATTTGCCCTATGTCATTAAATGAGCAAGTGGTGTTTATGTAAATATGTTTTCAATTCTATTTGTACCACTGCATTTCCCCCCACCCTTTTAGTTTCAGGATTAGTGTCCATTAATGGGCTGACAAAGTGCCACAATTTCATTCACCACAGAATCTGGATACTGTGAAACAATGTAAAACTGCGGAAAACAGAAAACGTGTCCTTCACAGCCCTCTTTCTAATTCGCTTCCTCTGCACTTCAATCAGCTGTGAGAGCACTCAGGGAGAATTCCTCAGGGCTAATGACGAATCACTAATGTAATTGATCCTTCCTTTCAGTGACCAGTAATAGTTCTAGTGCCAGGCACATGATACAACTCTTCCAGATGATTGTTTTAGTTTTGATTAATGTTTCACCCTATTTTTCAAAGTTTTCAGGAAATGTATTTTAGTTCTTATATTTCTAAGGAATTGTACTACTTACTACTCAAGAGCAACTGATGAAATAGTAGAAAACAGCTGCCATGAAGACAGTCATTACTGCTGCTGGAAAATGTAGGGCATGAGTCTGAAATGAAGATTAAGTTCTTCTCTCCCTATTGAAGCATGATTTTCTGCATTAGTTGAGTGCTTCCCTGAGTCACTGCAAAATTGAGCCACTTAATCAGTTATATAGAAATATTAGGAGCATTAAAAAAGAACACATATTACAAGAGGCATCAGCACTTAGAAAAATGTGTATCTTTAATTTCTACAAGATAATTTTTATAATTACAGTTTCTTTGTGATGATTTCTAATACATTTGATCTCATGGCCAACTGTCTTTTTTTTGGTTAGGAATCTGTATACTTACCCAGGTATTATAGTGTTTACCATGGACCTCTAATCAATATCATTCTACCAAAAAACACAGTCTCTACTGTTTGCAAAAAAAACTATGGTTGGCATAAGGAAAATGGAGATATAGTACAACACATTGAAAGGTGAGGTCAAGGGGGACAGGCATACCAAGAAGCAATTAGAATTCAAAACAAATGAAATAATTTTTATAAAATAGGTCGAAAGAAAGATCTGAGGGACTGCCAATGAGAAGGGATTAAGAAACAGGATGTCTTGGAGATGTTCTTGAATAAAATCTTCAATAATCATCTGGCTTCAAGTATATAATATTTGGCAAATATAAAGTCTTCAAGAAATATTGGATATATGGACAATGTTAAAAATCTAATAAGTGGTGAAATATGACCACTTTGTAAGACAGTTTGTTCATTTCTTACAAAACTAAATATGCTCTTACAATATGATCCTGCAATTGTGCTCCTTGGTATTTACCCACAATTGATCACTTACATCCGTTCAAGACCTGCACATGGATATTTATAGTAGCTCTCTTCATAACTGCCAACCCTTAGAAGGATCCAAGATGCCCTAGAGCAGGTGAATAGAAAAATGATGGTACACCAAGAAAATGGAATCTTATTAAGTACTAAAAAGAAATGAGTTATTAAGCCATAAAAAGAAATGGAAGAACCTTAAATGCATCTTACTAAGTGAAAGAAGCCAATCTAAAATTGCTACACACTGTGTGGTTCCAAGTTTATGGCATTCTGGAGAGGGCAAAAACCATGGAGATAGTAAAAAGATCAAATGATTGCCAGGGGCGAGGGGAGGGATGACTAGGTGGAACACAGAGATTTTAGGGTGGTGAAAATTATCTGTATGATACTATAATAATAGATACCTATCATCACATGCTTGTCCAAACCCAAAAAATGTACAACACTAGGAGCTGACCCTAATGCAAACTATGGACTGTGGGTAATAATGGTTTGTTGAGGTAGGTTCATCAGTGGTACAAATATTCCACTCTGGTGGAGAACGGTGGTAATGGAGGAGCTGTGTACAGGTGGGGGCAAGAGATATATGGGACATCTCTGCACTTTCTTTTCACTTTTACTGTGCATCAAAAACTACTCTAAAAAGTAATTTTTTTCATAATGAGAAAAATCTAATGGAGAAGTTGTCAGGGTTCAGGAAGGACAAATGGGAACAGTGTTTCAGACTGAGAGAGATCATTCCCTGCCTCCTTCAAGTAAAAACATAGACCTACAGTGAGGCTGTAAAGAGGTATAATGAAAAGACACCACATAAAAAATGAAGAAACAATTGGCTATGATTTGACACATTCGATAAGTGCAGTATTAGGAAGGGTTTGCAAGGGTAATTTAGAAGATGTGATTATTTCCTATCTGTCTCTCTCATGAGATGGTTTTATCCATCAAACTGGGCAAGTCAGATTCTTAGAAGCTGTTCTTGATATATCCCTCTCTTGTACCCCTCTATGAGTTCTGTTGATAGTGCATCCTAAACTGATAAGTGGTCCACCTCTCCCATCTCCACCACTTCCACTGCAGCTTTTTATCATAAAGGATTCTTTTCTTTTAATGTCTGTTTACTTATTTTTGAGAGAGAGATGGGGAAGGTGGGGCAGAGAGAGAGGGAGAGAGAGAATCTCAAGCAGAGACATTGTCAACGCAGAGTCCAGTGTAGGGTATGAGCTTAGGACCATGATGAGATCATGAGCTGAGCCAAAATCAAGACTTGGATGCTCAGGGTGCCTGCGTGGCTCAGTCGGTTAAGCGTCCAGCTTCGGCTCAGGTCATGATCTCACGTTCGTGGGTTCGAGCCCTGCATCGGGCTCTGTGCTGACAGCTAGCTCAGAGCCTGGAGCTGCTTCAGATTCTGTATCTCCCTCTCTGTGGGACCCTCCCCTGCTGGTGCTGTCTCTCTCTGTCTCTCAAAAATAAATAAAAAACATTAAAAAAAAAAGAGTTGGATGATCAACTGACCTAGCCACACAAGTGCTTCCATAGTAGATTCTTAAAATTTCTTCTGAATGGTCTTTCCACATCCACCCATTCTCTTTTCAACTTTGTTTTCCGTGTTGCAACCAAACTGATCTTTTTTAAAATTTATTTTCTCCCAATTTTTTATTTAAATTCTATTTAGTTAACATATAGTGTAATAATTGGTTTCAAGAGTAGAATTTAGTAATTCATCACTTACATATAACACTCAGTGCTCATCCCAACAAGCGTCCTCCTTAATACTCCTCACCCATTCAACCCATCCCCCATCCACCACCCTCATCAACCTTCAATTTGTTCATTAAGAGTCTCTTATGGTTTGCCTCCCTCTTTTTATCCCATTCCCCTACGTTCATCTGTTTTGTTTCTTATATTGCACATATGAGTGCAATTATATGGTATTTGTCTTTCTCTGAATTATTTCATTTAGTATAATACACTCTCCACTCCATCCATGTCATTGCAAGTGGCAAGATTTCATTCTTTTTGATGGCTGAGTAACATTCTGTTGTGTATATATACCACTTCTTCTTATCCATTCATCAGTCAATGGACATTTGGGCTCTTTCCATAATTTGGCTATGGTTAACAATGCTGCTATAAACATAAGGGTGCATGTCCCCCTTCAAATCAGTACTTTTGTATCCTTTGGGTAAACAAAGCGATCTTTTAAAAGAGCCAATTTTTTTTTTTTTTTTTTTTTTTTTTTTTTTTTTTTTTGCTACAACTCTTAAGTGGCTCCTGCTTAACATAGTACAAAAACTCTTCATGATTTGTTCTCTGCCCACATATCTGGTCTTATTTCACACCATTCTCATATATCATTATAAATTTTCTTTTATTGGACTGATTATCACTTGTATTTGCATATTTTTGTGTAATTAATTTGTCTCTTTCTTACCCTAGGAATCCATATGTTATATGGACACTGTCTCTGACTTTGCATCCCAGTTGTGTGATTGTGAGGTTATTTAAGTTTTAGCCATCTGTTTTCTCATCTCTAAAACAAAAATAAGAGTAAGAATAAAAATATCTCATTTAGAGGTTATGCAGATTAAATGGGATGATAGTCATAAGAGTTTTTAGAACGGTGCCTGGCACAATGTACATGCACAGTGGATGGGAAGTGCTAGTTACAGAATGTATATTCCATCACATCATACCAATATCTGTTTGGCATATCAGTACTTTGCATGATTCCTGGCATAATTGCATAATTGTATAATTTCTCAATAAGGATTGTTGAGTAACCACAGAGTAAATAATACAAAAGCAAAAGTGAACACAATTATATCATGGAATACCGTTTCATACTTACAAAATTAAGAGGATCATGTAAATACCTGTGGACAACGAATCCAACTGATTTCTATATTTGGGTCTTAGAAGATGATGATCTAGGTGTAAATCGTTAGACTTGCAGGCTAAGACACATACATGTTGTCAGTATTCTGAGTAAGCTCATTTGTTGATATTGGTTTTTCATAAGACTCAAAAGCCATGGTTATAAAAGCAAGACTACTGGGAGGGTGCCTCGGTGGCTCAGTCTGTTGAGCGTCCAACTCTTGATTTCAGTTGGGGTCATGATATCACAGTTTGTGAGTTCAAATCCCGCATCAGGCTCTGCACTGGTGGTATGGAGTCTGCTTAGGATTCTGTCTCCCCTTCTTTCTCTGCCCCTCCCGTGCTAATGTTTTCTCTCTCTCTCTCTCTCTCTCTCTCTGCCTCTTCCTCTCACTCTCCCTCCTTCTCTCTCACAAAAATAAATACACTTAAAAAATAATTGATTTAGAGTGACATATTTCACTACATGATGTACAAGAAAATTTATATCTTGGTTAGCACATCCCCTATTTCTAGGAAAGTATATATGAAAGACAAATTATTATAGGAAATGTATTTTTAGGCATGGAATCAGAGCAAAGGGAATAGTTACATAATATTTATAAACAGTGCCATCAGGCTATGAAACTGTGATATAGTCATCTTCCCTCTTGATACCATGACCTATAGACAGACCATCTCCCCCTGGATTGTTCTGACCCAGTCTTCCTCCTGGTGAAAGTGTATCTTTTGCTAGATAATATATGAGCTACTTGCTTGTGTTTATATTTTTCTTCCTTTTCAGATCATTGCTTAGATTGAATGGCTGTATTCTCATCTTAAGGGAACGTTTTGATCTTCCTTTTATTAGAGTTAGGCATTTCTTAAATCTCTTCAGTGATAGCTTCATAGTTCTACTGATTTATGTTAGGGTATTTTTGTTGTTGTCATTTGTTGCCTTTTTTTTTTTTTTTTTTTTTTTTTTTTTTTTTTTTTTTTTTTTTTTTTTTTTTTTTTTTTGTCTTTTAACCAAGAGTTAGTCTTATTCTTTGTGTCGAGATTTCACAAGATTTCACCATTCTCTTTCTGGAGACAACTACTGATGTCTACTATATGCCAAATAATTAATATTTTTTAAATGCCTTTTAAGTTTGCACTACTTTTAAAATAAGGACAATTTAGCTATTGTTATAGTTGTTGTTTTTAATGTTTACTTATTATGAAAATCAAAAAGCAACCAGCTAAAATTGAATTTAAGGAGGCTTATAGAATAATTGGGAAAAGAAAGGAGCTATGTGCAGGCTTGGTGGTAACATTTTGAACACACCAAAACCAGAGACTTCCTTGCACTATGAGGTAAGCAAGGATGCTGCTTTCTTCAACTGACAAGCAGTCATAGAACTTTTATTTAAAATGACATAAATATTCCCTCTTGAGTAAATCTTCACAAATTATCATTGAACCTTTAAATTTTTCTCATTATTGGAATACACAAGGAAATGTCATCTTATAGTTTTAAGAAGTATTTGAGTGAGAGATGACTTGAAGACTACTGTTGGGTACGTGTCCATTTACTTGGACTAATCAGGGAGGAGAAGCTAGTTTGAATTTCATGAAAAGTCTGAAGTGATTTTTATTATTTTCAAAAATTAATGATAAATAAAACAGGCTAACTGCAGCCTTTATTTTAATGAGACACTGCAAAGAATTTGTAGTTAGCATATTGGTTGCTTTAAAATACAATTAATATCCAAGCAAGTTCTCAGAAGAAATATTACAAATACTTCAGAGAACAAATGGGATTCCTACTATTAATTTTTCAAAACTAGTTTCCAAACTATACAAAATCGTGTTCTAAGAAACATTTAAAATTATCACAAGTTTCTGGTTTGTAAAGCACATCTGAGGACTTTGAACTACATTTCAAACTTTGTAGGTGGGAAGTTGAAGCAGTTATTGTTTAAATAGTAGCTTCATGTGTTTTATGATCTTTTGAGTTTTTAATGCCTGCACATTCTTAATTGTGATTACAATTACTGGCTCAGTTAAAGTTGAATGCATGATTGCATGGGAGTATTTCAGGTAATAAGTTAGATATTTTAACTCAGTAATTGCCAGTGATTAATTCTGTTTTTCCAGATTATTTTTGTTTGAATTTGAAAAGTTGGCTTATTATTTCCTTGAACTGTAATTGCCTCTAAATTATGCACAAGGCTTTAAGTTCTGAGTTAATTATATCCTAGTGAGCTCTCTTAAATCAAACTCAGAAATTTCAAGGTGCACACATCATAAGAACCCGTTAAATCCTTTAACATGTGTCTGGGAAAAGAACCTGCATGCATGATTGATGACAGAGGTTTTTGAAGTCCTTTCAACTCTGTGATGCCAATCATTAAAGGCATTGAAATTTATCTCTATTGAAGAATTTATAGGAATTCACAAAATTAAGATTATGCTGGTGAATTTTTTGCCAATGCCTTTTATTCTAGCTTCTTTAGGAAATACAAGCTCCTGGTCTGAATTATGAGAAAAATGTAGGCAAAGAAAGTGTCAGGTTAGAACCATTATATTTAACCTGTATTTGTTATATATCCAAAAATGAAAAACAAAGCAGAAAAATAAATAGTTCAGTGAAAAATCTGGAAGGCAATGTATAGCTATGTTTTGATCATGTTACAATTGATTCTTAAAATAAGTAAGTGGCTGTAATGAAATAGTCCTTCAGTTAAAAGTGATATGGAGTTCTGACTTGAGAGAGTAAATGTAGAAAACTCATTCATTTTTCACTTCTCTGATACTATATAGAAATAAAACATTTTTAAAAGTATATGCCCTAAACAATGAAATGAACCATGAAGATAAGGTTAAGGAGCAAAAACGGAGAAAAATAAATACATTTCTGGAAGACTGAAAGCAGTTGGAAACATGTTGATGTGTTGAAAGTTATCCTAAAGCAAACAGAGCTATATTTCATAATATGTACAACAAACTTAGTTGTTAGGGATCTAACTTCCTGGGTAAAGGGAAGCGAAACTAAGGGCTTGAAAACATGGCACTAATTAATTATATCATTTTGGAAAGCTACTCTATGTGGCCCCCACACATATCCTTAATTCATCTATAAATGAAACAGAACAAAGAAACAAACTGGTGTAATACTTATATCTAACAGCATTGGATGTAGAAAAATAAAACCATTCATGTGGAAAACATTTTTAAAGACATTTTTTTGAAGTTCAACTGAGTAATTGATCAAGGGTGAGAGCAAGAGTTGTTTTAAGTCATTAAGAATTCATAAACTTTTCATTCACTCTGAGAAAGGTATTTGAGGATGTACATCAGAAAAACAAGGGATAAAACAAGAAAAAAAAGAACTAGCCTTGGAATGGAATGATCATGATGCTAGAAGACAGGCTTTGAAGTAGACCTGAAGAAAAGAAAAACCTGAAAATTAAAAGCAAATGTGATTAAAAGAAATGAAGTAAGAGGTGGGAATTTGGGCAGATAAGCAGAAATTATTTTTAAGAATCAAGGGGAGGGGTGCCTGGGTGGCTCAGTCATTTAAGCATCTGATTCTTTATATCAGCTCAGGTCATGATTTCATGGTCATGGGATCAAGCCCTGCAATTGACTCCACAATGAGCATGGAGCCTGCTTGGGAATCCTCTCTCTCCCTATCTCTCTCTGCCCATACCCCACCGTGTGCTCTCCCTATCTCTCTTTCAAAATAAATAAATAAACTTTGTAAAACATCAAGGGGAAATTCTAAATTGGGAAAAATCACTGAAATTAATAATGATATAGATGTATTTAGCAGAATATAAGTAACAAAGGAGAAAATTAGTGACAGAGTTAGTAATCCTGCATATATCAGAAGAAAATGTCCAGACTAAAGCAGAGAAATCAAAGAATAGGACATATGACTCAGCACATATAATTTAAAAAAAACTTAATGTTTATTTATTTGAGAGAGAGAGAGTGAGCAAGCAAGTGAGCGAGCCGGGGAGGGGCAGAGAGAGAGGGAGACAGAATCCAAAGCAGGCTCCAGGCTCTGAGCTGTCGGCACAGAGCCTGATGTGGCTGAGCTGAAGTCAGTTGCTTAACAGACAGAGCCTGTGATTTTTTTTAAAAACCTAATGTATGTGTATATAGGTTCGAAGAAGTAGAAGGAAAGAAAATATTGTAAAAACAACATTTGAAAGATAATGGCTGGGAATTTTCCAAAAACTTTTCAAAGACAATTAAATCAAAAATGGAAGAAATTCTATAACACTAAGTAAAATTTCAAAAAATAAAAAAGAACAAAACACTTAAGTTGATGAAATCATAGTAGTGAAAAACAAATACATAGAGAAAACTTGAAATTAGCCAGACAAATATGACACATTACATTTAAATAAGAATGAGAGCTGACCTTGAGTACAAATGATAAAATCAAAGGAGAATAGAATGAGACCTTCAACATGTTGGCAGGAAGGAGGGATTAAAATCCTCCTGTCTGGGAATTCTGTAAGCCTTGAAAATATTGTTCAAAAATGAGAGAAAATAAAGATTTAGATTTAAAAAAAGGAAATACTAGTGTCATTCAGAAGCAGCAGAACCATATTAAAGAAAATACTAAGGAGCATTCTTCATATAGAGAAATTACGAAGATTCTGGGAGAAAACAAGAACAATAGGAAAAGTCAATATATGGGTAAATGTAAATGGTGATTTATAAAATCAACAATAAAATTTATGAGGATATTTATTATACATGATATGTTATATGTAATATTTGATATGTAAAATATCAAAGATTAAAGAATAAAAATTAGAGAGGATGTAAAAGCAGTTATAATATTCTAGGGTGTTTGAAAATTGTGACAGTACTAATTTTTATATAGACTTTAATAAGTTAGGAATATGTGTGGACATTTTCAGGGACATAATAATAGAATACAAAACTACATAATTAACAATCTAATATGTACAAGGATATGAACAGAAAGAATTTAACATTTTTAAAAATGTTTTGTTATTTTTGAGAGAGAGAGAGAGACAGCATGAACAGGGAAGTGTCAGAGAGAGAGGGAGACACAGACTCTGAAGACAGACTCCAGGCTCTGAGCTAGGTGTCAGCACAGAGCCCAACATGGGACTCGAACCCATGAACCGTGAGATTATGACCTGAGCCAAAGCCAGACACTCTACTGACTGAGCCACCCAGGCACCCCTGAGCAGAAAGAATTTAAAGTTGATTTGAGTGTATAGAACTAGAGTAGAGGAGAGATGTTATGCATCATTCATTATATAAGTCTTTTGACCTTTTTAATTTTTAATATATTAATGTTTTTATTAAAATTATTTTAAAGTTACCTATCTTGGTGGAGCTAAAGGTTGCATGGCTTTAATCAGGTAGCTCTGAGTCCAAATCCTCCTTACCACTAATTAATTGGTGACACTGCTCTTACTTAAACTTCTAACAGGATATTGTGTTTAGAAAGGTTATTTATAATAAATATTCAGAACCTATTAGAATGTCTCACATATATTTCACATTTTTTGTGAACAATATTTTATAGATGACTTTTTTTGACAATAAAACCAACTTTGCAACATTGTTTTAAATGTCAAAAGAATGGCTCCTCGTGGCTCAGTTGGTTAAGCTTCTGACTCTTTGTTTTCAGCTTAGGTCATGACCTCACAGTTTGTGAGACTGAACCCCTGTTGGGCTCTGAGTTGACAGTGTGGAGCCTGCTTGAGATTCTCTCTCTCTCACTCTCTCTGATCCTCCTCTAGTTGCATTGTCTCTGTCTCTTTTAAAAATAAATAAATAGGGACACCTGGGTGGCTCAGTTGGTTGAGTGTCCAACTTTGGCTCAGGTCATGATCTCACGGTTCATGGGTTTGGCCCCGCATAGGCCTCTGTGCTGACAGCTCAGAGTCCAGAGTCTGCTTTGGATTCTGTGTCTCCTTCTCGCTCTGCCCCTCTCCCATTTGTGCTCTTTCTCTCTCTGTCTCTCAATAATAAATACATGTAAAATAAATACATAAATCAACTTTAAAAACTGTCAGAAGAATATCCCATTATATACAAATCACACTTTGTTCTTTCAGTGTCTTAATATTATATAGGTATTTAGTTTCTATATTTTTTTTGCAATTATAAGCAATGCCATGAGAAGCATTCTGAAAACTAAATTTTGGTGAGTCTCATAAGAATATTACTTTAGGATTAAGCATTAGAAATGGAATTCCAAGGTCACATAACATGTACATTATTAAGGAGTTTACTTCATATTGCCAAATTTCCCCAAAGACATTTTGTAAAACTTTTCCCTTCACTGTTTATATATAAAACATAAGTGCCTATATTTCTATAATCTTAACCCACTGAATATTATATTCTTTATATATTTTGCCAATATCAGATATTTAAAAATATTTTCTCCCATCTTCAGTTTATCTGTTTGAATATTTGTGTATTTCTGCACTTTGTTACTTTTTATCTTTTATATTTTAATACATGGTCTTCATTTATCAATCTTATTTTTCATGATATTTGTAACTATTCTCAATAATACACATAAAAATAATACTAAATGTGCCAGGCTTTCATTAATTTATTCACTTACTCCATTAGCCATGTGGGCTGACAGGAAGATGTAGTTAATGATGATATGGGGTGGTTGTGGTGTTTTCTGAAAATGAATCACATTTCTCTACTTATTGCATGAGTGCATAGTGAAAGATTGAACAGACTAATAAAAATCTAGTATAAAATATATATTGGGAATATATTTTTCTAGATCTTGTCCATTATAAAATGTGTTTCTGTTTCTTTTACACTTGAAAGATTTATTGTGTGTAAAATTCTTGGGGTCATAAACATTTTACTCAGTCCTTTTGGTGATGATCCATTGCCTTCTGGCATTTAGTACAGTGTTAGTTTATATCCTCTGAAAAGCAGATGATGAGACAGAAAGAAGAGATCAAGGACTTTATTGGTGGAACGGACTCTGAAGATAAAAGAAAAGAAGCAGTGACAGGCCGGGAATGTACAGACCAGGATATAGGTCAGAAGCTTGTAAAAGGAAAGAAGGAAGGAAACCTAGTTGAGCAAAGATGGCCTCTCTTGTGAGGCATCTGATGAAGTTTTGGCCAACTCCGAAGGAAACTGCAGAGCAAACAATTCCCCTTACAGAGTCCCAAGCTGGGTAGAAACAGTCTTTTCCTTTCTCATTCTGTGACTTTTCTTCTCATTGTCTTAAAGGGGTCTTTGGCACGCAATACTTTTAATTTTGATTAGGTTTTATGGACATGCTTTTGATGTTATATCCAAGAACTCTTTGCCTAACCTAATGGCTTCAAAGATTTTCTATTACGTTTTCTGATAGAACTTTTATTTATTTATTTATTTATTTTCTTTCACATTTAGGTCTAGGATCCCTTTTTAGTTAACTTTTACATGAGGTGTGAAATATGGGCTGAAGTTCATTTTTGTTTGTTTCTTTTTGGCATATGGATGTTCAGTTGTTCTAGCAATCAGCCAGCTTTTCTCCAACTAAATTTATCTGTCTTATATCAAGTTTCTGTAGGAATAGGTCAGTTTCTAGACATTTCTCTCAATTGCATCAGCCTATTTGTCTATATTTCTGCCAGCTAAACACCATTTTAATTATCATAGCTTTATAATGTTATAGGGCAAGACACCTACCTCATATGTTTTTTTCACAATTTTTCAAATTCTTTTAGGATACTTACTTTTCTCTTTGAATTTAGAACCATTTTGTTACATTCCATAAAAATGTCCTCTAGAAATTTTTGTTAGTCTTGACCCAAAGATGTCACTGTTTCTAATTATTTGTCACCACATAATTGGTGTTCAGGGGGATCTTTTCCTGAAATGGAACAGAACTTCTTGGATGTCTTTTCCATGTAACTTAAACATAGCATTATAAAATGATAGTTGGAAAAATAGTTGAATTATGATTCAATTAGTAGAATTAATAGATAATGCAGAGAAATTGATATTACTATGATAATGAGTTTGCCCATTCATAAATTTAATATATTTTCCATTTATACAGGACCATTTTATGACCTCCAAAAGTTTAAAAATACTTTCCTAAAAGATCTTAACACCTTTTGGTAGATTTATTTCTAGATATCTTATAGTCATATTTACTTTTATAAGTCAAATCCTTTTTTTAATTGTTATTTTTAGAGAGGGGGAGAGAATATGCACATGAGCAGGGGAGAGGGGTAGAGGGAGAGAGAATCCCAGGCACGTCTGTGGGTGGAGCCTGATGTGGGGCTGGATCCCACATGCCTGAGATCATGACCTGAGCCTAAATCAAGAGTCAGATGCTCATCTGACTGAGCCATCCAGGTGCCCTGAGTCAAATCCTTCTTAAAGTCTCATTTTCTAAATGATCATTGCTAGTGTATATAAATGTAATGTTTTTATCTTATATTCAATAATACTGGAAAATATTATAACTGATTATAATTATGTACTCCAGATTCCTTTTGATTTTCTTAGTTGATAATCTTATTTTCATGAACATCCATAATTCTGTTTTTTTCCTTTTATCTCTTCTCTTGTCTTTTTCCTGTTTCCTCCTTCTGTTTTTCCTCCTCCTGCTGTCAAATATTCCAGTGAGATGTTACATAATAGTGACAGTGAGTGCCCCAGTTTTGTCCTTGACATCACTGGGTAAGTTTTCTAAAGTTACAAGATAAAGCATTTTCTTTATTCTGTATTTGACTGATGCCCTTTAATAGATTAAGAAAACTCTTATCTATTACTTGTTGATAGTTTATTGGTTTATTATAAAATTTTGAAATAACAAAATGGGATATTTCAAATCATATGCAAAATATGAATTAATCACATTTGGATTTTAAATGAAAAATTTAATCATATGCTGTGATTATTGATAGACTTACCTCTATACTGTGTTTTCCTATTTTCATTTTAACAAGATTTTTTTTCTTTGTCAGTGATACATTCCAGACCCCATCCTGGACCTACTGTATTAATAACTGTTTAAAGGGTAAGGGGTGGAGCAGGAATCTGTATTAAGGAAGAGAACCTTTCCAGGTCAAGTTAATGATAAGATAGGTTTCAAAACTATATGTGCAAAATAAAAATTTTTTTTTACCTTTTTATTTATTTTTGAAAGACAGAGACAGCGTGAGCAGGGGAGGGTCAGAGAGAGAGGGAGACACAGAATCTGAAACAGGCTCCAGGCTCTGAGCTAGCTGTCAGCACAGAGCCCGATGCGGGGCTGGAACCCATGAACCGTGAGATGAACCTGAGCTGAAGCCGGACGCTCAACCGACTGAGCTACCCAGGTGCCCTTATATCTGCAAAATAAAATGCAAACTCCTTGCTCCTTAAGAAAGGAAACGACCTCATCATAAAGACTTTTCCTTATTTCTCTAAGTCATATCTCTTGACTTTGCCTTTCATGTTTTGTGTTCCTGTGAATCTGAACGTTTTTGGGTTATGTTGTACTCTTAATCCAAATGATTTTCCTTTTTCAGTGTTCCGCAGATACGGCTGATACCTACCCATTTAACAGTCACTCAGTTGTGTTAGCTGGGATTAGGCTAAAGATACAACTCGTTATGTGTGTCTCTCTGTCACATCACAGGGCATTAAAAATCTCTGTTGAGGGACTCTGTCAGTTCTTTGAGATTGGGACCTGTGTCTTTTTCACCAGGGAGTTCCCAGTGCCTAGAGAAGTGCAGACACACGGTCACTGCACAACAAAAGCTTCTGAAATGGAACTAATCTTTTAATACAGAATGCTCAAAATTGAGCTCATTTCCCCCCCTTGTACCCTCATCTATAATACCTGGGACATGTTTCAAACTCTGTGACATCGGGTCTTTCCCAGCGCTCTTCAGTAATGCCAAATGCTTCTTTAATGTGTAGGTGGCACCAGACCGTGCCTACTTCAGAGAGAGTTTAAAGCACATCTCTCAAGCCAGTTAACTATTTCATTACAACAAAGCCTGTGAGTGGGAACACATTCTCAAGTCAACACATAGCTTTTCACAGGGGAGGAAATGACAGAATATATCTCTGTGTTTCTATAGAGAGAAGCACTGAAAAACTGTGGGGTTTTATTTTTTTTTTTCTAACATCCTAGCAACATCAATTGACAAGCATTTTGAAAAATAGCCACATATGAAAGAAGTGACTTTTGAAAAGTAGGAAAAGGACAGGTTTGAGGGAAGAATTTTAAAATGTATTAAAAATTATCAATATTTTGTGACAGATACCCAATTTCTATTAGGAAAAAAACTACACTGGCATCCTTATTATTTCCTGGATCTTAGGCTTAGTTACTGAGCCTTCTGGCTCCATTCCTATCACGGTCTGGTGTTCTGATAAGCAAGTCATATAAGTCTCTTTGTCCCAGGGAATAAGCTTTTTATTTTAGACCCTCACCTACAGCATCATATGAACACAGTAATGATTAGTCTTGTTTGATTAGTTCATTAGGTCCTAGCAAGTCATTAATATAGCAAATCTGCTCTTTAAAAGGATTCCTATTAACTGGTCAAGCACTTTTAAGAAAGATGCAGATCTAAACAAGTTAAATAAATAGCTATTCTAACTGATAAAAAGGTTTTCCAAAACAGAAGCAAGAAAGATTCTCTCATACTAGAAGCCCTGCTCACTGGAGCTTTGACCTCTGCCTGCTCTTACCCAACGATAAAAATTCCTTAGTTATATAGACCTTTGCAATTTAAGATTGTTCTAACATATATTTTCTTGGATGATCCATTGAACAACTCTTCAATGGAGGAAGTTTTCATCATTTCCATTTTGTGCACGTATAATAAAGGCCCCAAGAGAATAACTTGGCTGACTTCACTCAAAAGCTTTCATGCTAGAATGCATACTCAGAACTAAGTGACCCTAGCACCACTGAGCAGAAGTGAGTCATGCTGTGGGAGTGATAGTAAATGCTAATGTATGGTTTAGATTTTAGATACCGTAATGTAATAGACTAGACATCATTGGTGGGGAGGTGGAGTCATGAATCTTGCAACTCCTTCTTGCCTTGTGATTTGTCATGGAATTTTCACAGGTGGTCAGTGGTGTAACAGTTGGAGGCAAACAATAGACTTCTATTAAACTTAATTCACAAGAAGGAGAACCACAAGACCCTAAGGGTCTTTCCCCTTAATGGAGACTCTGTGCCAGGGTGACAGGCTTCTATTACTCTGGACCTTAACAGAAAATACGGATTTACTTAGAGTTTCTGATCTTACCTGAAACAGAAACAAAAACAAAATCTTGTATTTCTCCTAAAGACAACATTCTCTTTTGTGCACCAGCTCTACCTCACATTTATTTTATTGGCAATGCATGCAACTTCTGATGGGAACATATATTTCTAGAATTAGTTTGACCAAATTATAAATGCCTCCAATGGAACAGCTTGTACTGATAAATAGATCTCTCTTTCACTTCAAAACCTACTACTACAAGATTTTTAAAGAGCATTTATCAGAAACCCCTAGACAATCTTCCAACTTCAATTGAACCAATTAATTTTATGCAATGAAAAATCTAAAGGAAGTCTCTTGACTGCCTCCCTGACACATTGTATCCTGTGATATTTCATCTTTAGCAAGAAGTGATTGAGAGCAATAGACATGACTGTTTTTTAAAATGGTATGTGGGACTCCAACCTACTTTTTTTTTATTTGTTAGCAGTACTCTTCTGCCTAACACCCACTTGCACTTTGAAGTCTTACCTCATTGTGTCATAACAATGAAGTGTCATTTCTTAATTTGGAAGATCTGAAACTGAAATCAGGTTATCCGGAGAAAGGAATTTGAAATATATGTTGCAAAATGAGTTCTTGGAGGTTTTATTAACATGCCGTAGCCATAACCATCTTATTTGATTGGGTAGGCAGATTTTAAAACCTAGGATAAAATGTAGATTCCCTTGTGTGTGGTTTTTTTTATTTGTTTGTTTTGTTTTCTGCTTTTTTTTTTACCTTATGATAGTGACCCACAAAGCACATAAGCCCATTTTTTTCAAGTTTTTTTTTTAAACTACAAAAAGGCATTTCTTCAAGTGAGACATTTTGTTCCGAGTTATGGTGAATGTCAGATGATGTGAAGAGTCCTTACTCATCTGCCTTAGATTTTTGCCACTGGAGAATGGAGTGCCTGTTATGATTTCTATTATGATATTGCTATACCATTGTTACTCAGCACGTTTTCCATTTGGCTTCCAGCTCTTTAGAACTTATAGTATAAAATCTATGGAACATTAAAATCAAAACCTTGTGGGCAGCAGGATACTGCCTAAATATTCAGCCCTATAAAAATATTTAGCCAGACTTGCCAACACAGAAAAGGCAAAAGTGAGAAAAGGAAAAAAGAATCAGTCTTAGGAATAAAGAGGGAGACGTCACTACATTTCTGATAGGAATAAAAAGGATTGTAAGGGAAATTATGAACAATGTTATGTCAGTAAATTCAATAGCTAAAATAAAATGGTCAAATTCCTTTAAAAACATAAATTACCATAATTTCTCAAGAAGGAACAGTAGCCTAAGTAGCTCTATCCCTATTTAAAAAATTGAATTCAGAGTTAAACCTTTCCAATCAGAAACCTTCAGGCCTAGATGGCTCCAATGGAAAATTCTACCAAACACTTAAGGTAGTAATATCACAAAGAGAATATATAATTTATATTACATGTATAATCTTGTAATAAACAATGTATAACATATAACTATATTAGATAATTTATTATGGATAGCATATAGTTGGAAAGAAATATTTTTGTATTCAACTTGGTAATATCTGCTTTTTCGTTGCTGTTTTCAGAATTTTTTTTAAGTTTTATTATCATTCCAGTTAGTTAACATACAGTGTTATATTAGTTTCAGGCATAGGATATAGTAATTTGACACCTGCATACATCACCCTGTGCTCATCACAAGTGCACTCCTTAATCCCCATCACCTACTTAACCCTTCGCCCCACTTACCTTCCTTCTGGTAACCATCAATTTGTTCTTACAAATAAAATCTCTCCCTCTCTCTCCCTTTCTCTTTTCCCCCTTGTTTTGTTTCATAAATTCTACATATGAGTGAAATCATATGGTATTTGTCTTTCTCTGACTAACTTATTTTGCTTAGCATTATACTCTCTGGCTCCATCTATGTCATTGCAAATGGCAAGATTTTATTCTTTTTATGGCTGAATAATATTCCATATGTATGTATACACCACCTCTTCTTTACCCATTTATCAATTGATGGACACTTGGGCTGTTGCCATGTCTTGGCGATTGTGAATAAACATTGGGGTTCATGTATCCCTTTGAATCTGTGTTTATGTATCTTTTGGGTAAATACCCAGTAGTACAATTGCTGGATCATAAGGTAGCTAATAAAATATTTTAAAACTCTATAATGTTTCTACTTCTGCTTTAGGCAATCAATGATCTTCTAAAGTGAATAAAGAAAATATTTTATATTTATACTCATTTTAATAACTTTTAGTATTCCTCCTTACCTTGTCTAATTCCAGTTTTTCATATAGTTCCAAATCTTTTGCCTGAAGAACTTCTTTTAACACTTCTAGCACAGATCTTCTGCCAAAGAATTCTCTCTGCAGTTGTTGGAATAAAAAGAAAAATTATGGTTTTATCTTCATTTTTGAAAAATAGTTTTATTGAGGATACAATTCTGGGTTGACAATTTCTATGTCTTTAAACACTAAAAAAATGACAGTTCATTGCCTTCTGGCTTGCTATATCCTTAAACTTGTTTCTTTGTGTGCAATGTTTCTCTTTTTCTCTTTAGTCTTTGCCTTCAAGATAGTTTTTCTTTTCTTTTCCTTTTTTTTTTTTTTTTT